>NC_080603.1:14078567-14379088 GCF_027887145.1 Ammospiza caudacuta | reverse complement strand
TATTATTACATGCCGTATCACTCTACCACAGGAAGATACTTCTCTGTCCACTTCCTCTGATGAAACACTGCTCTGGTTTTCTCTTCAATCTGCTGAGGTTCAGGTTTTTGCCAGGACAGGTTTTTCATGCCAGCTGAAAGCATCTCAGAGGGGCTCTTGGTTTCCTCAGGGGCGTTCCTCGGTGGTTCTGAGGTCAAGGTGTGCTGACGCTGCTTCTGTAGCTAAAATGGGTGGAGCAGTTCTAGGTAGGAGTGAGACTCAGATCACTTGTAGGTCTGCCAGGCCCCCTCTGTGACCACATAGTCACTTTAAGCTGGTTTTTTTTCACCCAGGCCCTCCTTATTCTCCCTGCTGCAGCTATTTTATGATTTCATAAGTGCCCAGAACCGGGCATGTTTAACATAATCATTATCTTTGTAACAGTTTAACTCTTTTTCAGACAAAAACATAGAAGTACCAAAGTACTCAAATGGTAATGCCTTCATCTGCTGCAAATCCAAAAGTCACAAATATGTCAGAAAAAAAGTTTTAGTCTGAAAAACCTTAAACTAAAAAAGTTTAGAATCTAAGTTTCTTTTAGAAACTTAGAACCTAAGTTTCTTTTCAAAATACTATTTTTCATAGCACCTAAGTTTCTTTTAAAAATTCTATTTTCTGCTACTACTTCTAATCAAGAGAGTTCTGTTAATACCTTCTATTAATAGCTTGATAATACAGCTGTATCTTACGTGATATCTTCCATATAATTACATGAACAGACTTCAGAGTGCTCAGCTGTTTTGGATGCTGATCTGAATATTCTTGTGTGCTGTATTTGCCAATATCTTTTTATTTCAGGCCAGTTCGCCAGACGGATCATGTAGTGAATACTCTGAAATAAGTTTCTTGTTCTGACTTTCATGAACCCTTTGATTGTTAGCTTATTCTTTCAGATTTTAATTTGAAACTAAACCCTAGATTTTGATTTTCTTGTGTTGTGAGCATTTTCAGTTTGAGTTCAGATTCTTTCAGTGTGTTCTGCTTAAGTTTTCTGGAAAGCAAATCGACCAATCACTCCTCTGCTTTTTCCTTTCTATAACTCTGCATATATTCTCAACAATATATGTTTTGGTTTAATGTGTTTGGAAAATAAATGTAGGTAAATGCTTGTAAACAAGAAGTTATGAAGAGTAGTTGGTGATTACAGTCAACCATTTGAAAATTAGGATGCTAAAAATTAACAGCACTTTTACAATATATGTGTGTGCAAATATGTGGTTATATTTTATAAAAGCACAATCATGAAAACCTTTTTAAAGCTTTGCTGAGATGGACAGTTTTGCTAATGATGCTTTCTCTAATTGGTATAGGGTGTTTTCATGTACATTACCAACAGACATGAATTTGGAAGACTTCTTTCTACAGCCAACTACAATACTTCCCACTACAACAATGACCTCTGGCAGATCTTTGAGAATCCTGTGGTATGCATCTAATGATTGCTAAAAAGTTATTTCATTTAAAAAAAAATAATTTATATATTATAACGGACTTGAAATTTAAAGGCTTTATGTGGAGAACTTTTGTTTACTGTGTGCTAAATATTGATCATGTGCTAAAAGGTGTTCTTACCCATCCCCGCAAATGACAATATATCATATCAGTAAGCCAGCTGGTCACCAGAGCATGAAATTGGAGATGTGGCCCTGAGGTAACAGGTTTCATGATTTTTGACATGATGGGAATGAGTTTGTTTATGAGAATAAAAAAAAAATTTGAATTTTTTCAGGTGCTTTCATTAGAGCAAATGAATAGAATAGAAATTATTTTTTATCACTTACAAATATCGTTGTTCTGCTGTAATGTTTTTAAACAATTTTTTTTTTAGGATTGGAAGGAAACTTACATAAATCCAAACTACTCAAAGATCTTCACTGATAACATAGTAGAGCAGGTGAGTAAAAGTAGTTTTTTGAAATTTGTGTGAGTGATAATAAATTGGCATGCAGTAAATACTTCCATGCAAATACTGTTTTGGTCTGTGACCAAACAGTTTTTTAATGTTTTGGATTAGAACTGAATTTCTGCCATTTGATATAGGCTGCTTGCTTTATGCAGCTGATCTGGACAGAGCACTTGTGTTGGATGATCAGCTGTGACAATTGGGGACAGTGATTTAATGAACATTAAAGCCTGTCTAAAACGCTGGGATAAGTTTTCTCTGTGTAAAGCAATATTCTGTTTTAAGCTGTTCTCCCATATTAACCTGAAATGTGGAGGACCAGGGTTGTTATTTAGAACCATAAGGCACAGAAGGTGTGGGCGCTCTGACACACTCTTAGTGCTGGGTCAGGGCTTAGAATGTAGCTCAAAGTTTTTGCTTTTGTGAGAATGTGCTTGAGAATCAAGTTTCTAATTGTTTGGGGTTTTCTTGTAGCCCTGTCCAGATGTGTTTTGGTTTCCCATATTTTCCGACACTGCCTGTGATGAATTAGTAGAAGAAATGGAACATTTTGGGCAATGGTCTGGTGGAAAACACCAAGTAAGTGTCAGCCTATATAAACATAATCTTAATGAGTGATCTTAACTACTTTTACAACAGTAAGTCACAGTGTCCTGCAACAAAGCAACATCCCAACAATTGCCAATGGTCTGAAACATCTGCTTTGTGGTAAGAAGTGCTTAGTTTAGTCTACCTTGTAGCTGCTTCTTCAGTAGATATAGAGGCATTCTTCAATTAATGTTGTGGGGCTGACCCAGGCTGGATGCCAGGCACCCACCAAAGTTACTCTGTCACTGCCCTCAGCTGGACAGGAGAGAGAAAGTGATAAACATTTTACTAGAGAAATAAGGACGGGGAGAGATCATTCAACGGCCAACACAGGGCAAAACAGACTCGGTTTGAGGAAATCAGTTTACTTTCTGCTCTGGTTCAATTGGTAATACAATGAGCAATGAAACAACATTTTAAAAACACCTTTTCCCCACTTATCCCCTTTCTGAAAGGCACTGCCACCGCAGAGGTGCTGTCTCTGTCACTGCTGGGCTCAGCCTTGGCAGTAGCAGGTGTGGCTGGCATTGGCTCCACAGGGGAAGTTTCCAGCAGCTTCTCACAGAGGCCACCCCTGCACAGCTGCCCAAGCTGTGCCACATAAACCCTGTGCAGACTTGGAATCAGCACATTAGACACCAACAGTGGTGCAGCTCTGTAGCAGACACCTGACAGTTACCCAAGGCTGAATTTGGGTAGCTGTTGATAGCTGTTCAGACAAGTTTTACTCATTTACCTCTTAAGTACTGATTAGTCAGACTTGTCCCCCTAAGGAGTTACCTGAAAATGTTATGAGCTATTGTGTCAATGTTCTCAGAGAATTCAAGGTATCTATTAACTACCACTAAAATCAGAGGAATGCTTCTCTTATTCACAAATGTGGTACCATGAGAAACTATAGTCATAATTGTTATGTAGGTAGGAGCGTCTGGAAAGAATTTTAACATACTTTTATCTTCAAATTATTTCATCATATATTACCCTGTCAAGCTGAGGCCTGCAGTCTCTTGATCTTATAGAATTTCAGTTGCATCTGCAGCTCAATAAATAAAACTTATTATCCCAAGAAGCCCTTTTATTTACAGGTGACACATCTGAATATTGGCTTATCCTATAAAAACTTTGAGTTTTTGCTCTCAGCACACTTTTTTCCTTGGCAGTTAGCTGTGGAATTCGCTGTACAGACAGCCCCTGAAACGTTGCTTTGTTGCAGTTCTGTGATAATGCAGATTTCAAATAAATATTTGTTGAAATGTCAGAAAAATTCCATGTTCCTGTTTCCAAGCTATTTGTGGTGTTTTCACTAGGACAGCCGCATTTCTGGAGGTTATGAAAATGTCCCAACCGATGACATTCACATGAAGCAGATAGGACTGGATAATGAATGGCTGCATTTCATACGAGAGTTCATTGCCCCAGTCACACTAAAAGTCTTTGCTGGCTACTATACCAAGGTATGGGTTAAAAGCTTTTGCATAAATTACTCCATGGTGTGACTAAATTTAAGTATTTTAATGAATACACCTCTTTGGTTTGGTTGGGGAGTTTATATATGGCATAGCAGTAGTTAAAGGTGAATGTTGTTGATGTTTTATTTTAACTCCGCTTTAAACAAACTCCCAGGAATCCTGTGTGTGTCTTGGCAGTTCACAGCTTGAGGTCTGCCTGTGTTTTGTTGCAGGGCTATGCTCTGCTGAACTTTGTTGTGAAATACAGCCCTGACAGACAGCGGTCACTCAGACCTCACCACGACTCCTCCACTTTCACCATCAACATCGCCCTCAACAAAGTAGGAGAAGACTTCCAGGTGAGTTACTGCCTTAAAAATGTTGTTCTTGGAGTATCTAATATTAGACACAAACACATATAGAGACCCAGCTGAGAAGGAAAAGATTCACATCACAAATTGAGATACATTATGCCTTGTGGTTTTTTGACAAGTGCTGAATTTGCTCAACTCCAGGATCCAGAACTGTTGATGCAGGCAGGCTTAATTGATCAAACTGGTTTCAGATGGTGGGAGAGAAGGGGTTTGAAGAAAAACTTAGGAGATGTTTGTCATTTCATTTTTAACATTTCTGAAATGCTTCATTTCTGTACAGTGAAAACCAGTTTTTCAAAAGAGTTTAAATAGTGCCAAGTTGCCTCAAGTGACTTCTTTTCTGTAGAATTTTTCTTAATGGTTCTTTTTTAGATCAGCCACAGAATGAAATTTTTTAACTCTTGTGTCTGTTCACGTTTTTTCTGAGCTAAATTATTTTCTGGTCTGATATTGATTCAAATAAAACAATCCCCAGAGTGTGGAGCTAGGCAGAGCAGTGGCAATAATATCCAGCTTTTACTTACAGAGAAATTTAACCTTTTGTATTTATAAGCCTTTATCATTCATAGCACTTAACACCAATAAATGTGCTTGGCACACATACTATTTTAAAAAGCACGCATTCAATTTGAAATCAGCAGCCAGATTAATTAATTTAAGAATTGTTTAAATGCTGTCCTGGGTAGGGGTGCAGTCCTGAAAAAAGGCCTGTGAACACAATTTGCTTCTCTCTGGTAGAATCTATAGTGAAGTTATTGAAGATCTGTTTGTCAGATTTGTTGCTTGAATGAGTTGCTATCCAGTGAATGCTAAAGGAAGACAAGGGGAAATCTGATTGCAAATGCTTGTTTGTTAATTAATGCTCTAAAGATGGTGTCATGTAAACAACCTTGCTAAGGGATGATAAAAAGGAATTTATTAAAGCACAAGATAAATGTTTGTGGTTTATTCTGTTTGTGTTTTTACTACAGGGAGGTGGATGTAAATTCCTTAGGTACAACTGCTCCATTGAGTCCCCCAGGAAAGGATGGAGCTTCATGCACCCAGGAAGACTTACACATTTACACGAAGGACTTCCAATCTTGAATGGCACAAGATACATTGCAGTATCGTTTATTGATCCTTAATTTTATTTTTCTTTGTCCTCTTCAACAGCAGTGTTCTTTATATAAACATTTATTTATAGATCTCTTCTGGAAGATGATGATAAAAGAAACTAAGTTACTGTTACTACACAGCAGAGGTACTTTGGGCTAAAAGGAGGAAAACCAGAAAATGTTCTAATATTGTTGGAGATTTCTTGATATCTGCTCTGAGCCTTGAGTCCCAAAGTAAACATGTCCTGCTTGTTTTTCCATTCTGCTGTCCTAAAGAGTGGGTAAGGAGAGAAAATGGAAAAGCACAGTGAACCCATTTCTTCATTGAAAAAAGCCCAAACCCCAAGGAATGCTAAATACAAAATCATCGGAGAAATTGATCGTGGTTTTCAGTCAGTTAAGTGACACAGCTAAAGTTTGGTGGTCTGTATATTTGGTGCCAACCAAAGAAAGGAAAATCAGAGCATAAAAACAAAATCAAATTAATCTTGTTTACAGTTGTTTCTGGTAAGCAATAATTCCATATGCTGGTTTATACCGAAGGGAAAACGTCTCTGTATTCGTTGTCAATAGTGAAATCACACCCTTAGAAGAAAAAATAAATTAATTGCAGAGATGGAACAAGGATTAAATCCTTTATCTAAGGAGGAAATGTTTTATCATTTGTTCTGAGAACTTATCCTATTGAAAGCTTACTTTTCTTCAGCAAGTGACCTTTGTTTAAAGTGAGTTATTTTTCTAAATGTGTAGTTGCACCCAATGGATACTGGAAATTTGTTGCTTATTTTCAGAACGCTGGTAAATTTTAATAGGATGTTTTATAGGGACAGTTTTCTACTCTTAAAATTACTTGAATTTTGTATCAGGAAAATGAAATGGTGGCAGTCTCTTTTAAAGCTAAGGGTCTTAACTTGACATTTATTTTGAAGAAATTGGTTTAAAATATTCCTACTGTATCTACTGTTTGTAATTTAAAGAAACTTGAAGCTGACTGTCTCAAAGTCTACTGTGCCAAAATGCACGACATGTTGGAAAACCTTGAGAAAAATAAAGGGTAATTTTAAATTAATGAAGCAGCTGTTACTTGATGTATCAGGTAGTTTCTTTGCATTTGTGACTGTTCTTAAAATACTGATTTACTGACAAATATTTTCAAATGATCTGTAGATGGGAGATGGGCATGTCAGATTTTGGGTTGTTTGCTACTGGAGTTATTTCAGTGAGTTCCTCTGTACCAAGCCTTGCATTAGACTTTCAGAACAACCCCAGCAGGAGTGATGGTTCCTGGGTTTGTTTTTATATGGAGGCTGTTTGATAAACTAAACCGTACTTCACTTTTTAACTGTGTACCTTTGGAGAAGCTTTATATCACATTTTCTGAACAGAAACTTTATTTGCAGCTGACAGGATTAGGAGAGAGTTTCAAAGATTTGTCTTTCACTGAAAATAACCACATCTGCTTATGTCCCTGTTCTGCAGTTTTGAGGAATGAGTTTTAGCCATATTTAAAGTTATGCTGAAGCAAATACATCAAAGTGAGTTAACCCCAATAATACGTTAAAATGGGCTAGTTTGAAAAAGAATGGCTTTTGACAGGAAATTTTTTGCTTTCTTTCAATTTCTCTTTACACTGTCAACTTTTTTGCTTTTCAGGCTAATATTTGGGGGTTGCTATCCCTCAGCTTTGTTTCCTGCTGTGGAACAGCTGTCTCAGTGTCTCTCTCTCTACTGCCTGTGCTTAGACAAACCTTACAGATAAGAAAGTTTTCAAGTCTTCAGAATGAAACCAGCCTTTGTTAGTAATCTTTTTTTGAGCATTTGTCTGTGGTCTCTTAGGCTAACCTAGAACAGAATAATATTTTTTTACCATTGGATCAGTTAACTGTTTATTGTTTTGAGGAGATTTCTTGGAAAAAAAATCACAGAAATAAAGTTCTCCAGCACAGGGGAGTTTCTGGATTTCTGCAGAATTTTTCCTCCCCACTATAACTTGTATTTTAGTTGTGCATTCTGTGATTGTCAGCAAAATTTATCTTTTTTGTGTGTATTTTGCCTGAAGAAAACCCTGAGGGCTTTAATTACTGCTATATTTTTGTGTTTGCAACTCTTAGTTCACTCTGTCACGTAGTGACAAGTAATTCTGTGTTTACTGTGCTGCACATTTGTTGGAAGGGAAAATGTGATTGCCATGTTTGAGTTACTAATGTTCTCTTATTTCTTCTTTCAATAAAGTATTTGCAAAGGGTGGCAGCTGCCTTTCAAATGGACAGCAACAGGTATGGAGGTGTTCTCATTAACTTCTTGGGACCTCACACAGGCCAGGAAAAGAATTTTTTTCTGAACAGCTCACCTGAATTAGTTCTGAAAGCTTTGCCCTGCTGTTGGAATGTGAGGATATGAAATCACATAGACTAAACAGAAGTGCCACTATTAGAAGATTCTCTCTATATTTTGTTACTTTTAAAAGCCCTTAGACTCTCATATCTCTTTAGCAAAGTTTGTTTTGGGGCATAGAGGATACAGCAGCAGCCTCAATTCCAGCAGTGTATGAGAAACCTCAGGAGTACAGGGACATAAGGGTGCTCTGCAACAGATGAGGCATTTGTAAAGTATTTTGTTTGTTCTGCTTTCATCAGACTTCACTTTTCACTGTTAAGTGCTTGGAGAGACTGTGATGTGGGTAAGACAACAGTGTATAGGCAATAGATTTCTGAAGTCTCCTTTTGCTTAAAAATACTGAATATATCTTAGTTTTATTTCGTATTTGAGCTGTTCCAGCTGTACTCCTAAGAAATGTTCAGTGCTTTTGGTTGTGTTTTACACATTTAATCTTCTTTAACATCACTGTTCAACAAGTAATTCCAATATCTATTTGGCAGTTCATTTTCTTGTTCCCAGAGGATTACTGTATCATGCTTACTGGGAGCGGGTAGGAGTAAGACTGACAAGCCCCAAAAGAATAGGTTTTTTCAGTGAGGCAATAATAATGAAACCTATTTGATTGTACCTGTTTCTTTATAATGACTTTTCCCCCACATCTGCTGTATTCATGGGCTAAATGCTAATTCAGTGCAGTGCTTCCACAGCAGCTTCTCTTTTGCAGCGATAGAAATATTAAAGAGACAGAAAATCTAGTAAGGACCCTTGTACTTCTTTCCTCCCACGTGTGTGTAACCAGTTTTGCTTTTGTTTCTCTGCTTGAAAGAACTGGTTTAGATTTTTCTCTTCAGCCACTGCAATGAGCTTTTTGAAGAACTTCAGTTTTATCTGATTTATTTCTGATGTGGTCTTCAGTGGATTCAGTTCTGGAATGAGTATTTTTTTGAATTTGCCTCTGTGAATTCTCACTTTCTTGCATGGCAGAGTAAGCTGCTCTGCTATTTTTGAGAGTGGAAGAGAAGACAATATCTGTCTCAGCAGCCCCTATGACTGAGGTGTCAAATAAATTACTTGACTATTACTTTTTGGGGGTATTTTTTTTTTGATTCCACAGCAGACTATGAATTGGAGAGCAGAGATTGCACAAAATGCATTTGTAGAATTGATATTGATAGTTCTTAGAGGTGAGATTTACACTAGTAGTGTTAACTGCAGAGTTGGAAGAATAAATAATTAATTTATGACTGCCAGGATTTTGTTGTACCTAGATGGTGGAAATGCCACTTTAATGACTTTCTAACACAAATACTTTCTGTATCTTAATGTAAGAAGTTGGAATCTAATAAAGCAGATAGTCTTGCTCAGCAGTGCTGAAGAAGCTAGGTCAAAACCTTAAATAGAAATGGAAAGAGAAGCTTTTATTTTCTTCAGTGAAATATTTGGCACTTTGTCTCTTTTTTTTTTTTTTTTTTCTTCCTCACTTCTGTGTGTAATTCTCTTCCTATTTGACATATGGGTCAAAGCTGTATAAGTGCATCCCACTTAGAGGGTGGTGGCTGCATTTTATTGTATTTCAGTGCTAGGGGGAGAGCAGAGTGAGGAAGGGATGGGTGGAAGTTCAGAATTCACCCCACACAATTCCTTCCTTCTGCAGCTGTTTGCACAGAGCTGTTCCTACTAACAAGAAACTAACAACTAACAGGAGGAGAAGCCCTTGATATCCTGGCATGATGCAAAGGCTGTTAAATGCAGGATCATCTTTTTCTCCTGGCAATTTATTGCTATTGGAAAGTGAGTTTTCTGGATGAAGCTTCACTTCACAAGAGCTGTTTTGGCTGTGTTAAAGCAATGCCCCTCAGGATTATTTTGCACAAGGATCAAATGTAAGATCAGCTCTCTGATAAAATCATATTAATCTTAAGTTATTTAATAGAGTGTGGCAGCAGTTCAAAAGTAGGATTTCAGTCAGCATGATTACAGTCTGTGCTGGCATCAGCGCAGCTGCAGAAGCAGCAAAGCTGAGAGCCTGGCCAGCAAGGAGAGTCTTGGCCTGGGGTGATGCTGTGCTGCTTAGACAGTGGAGAAAACTGGGATTTCTTGAAAAAAACTGCTTATGTTCTGGGTCCTGTGAATGCCTTTGTACTTGCCTGCTCCACTTGCTTCTGTTTTATGGCTGTTGAATGTCTGAGTGCCTGAGGTTGGCAAGGGAGATGTTCAGTCATATATAACAGACTCAGGAACTGGTCTGCTGGCCTCAAGCCAGAGTTCTCCAATTTCCCAGAATTTTGCTTAGCTCTGAGAGGAGTTGCTCAACTACCAGTGACTGTACGACTTTGTTTCTGCAGTCTGTTGAGAGAGAGGAGCAGAGAAGGAAGGGAGGGAGCAGAATACATTTATTAGAAGCTACTTCCTTGCTGCAGTGTCTGTAGTGTAGGCAGGGCATGAAAGCATTGCATTTTCAGAGCCTGAGTTGGAATGACAGTCAGTGTGAGCAGTAATGTAAGCCCTTGAGATGATTTACCATATTTAATAGTTTAAAACATCAGGACCTACCCTTCAGAGTGGGCTTTGCTGACACTTGAGGCTTTAAGTTTCCTCATGCATGGGTCACTGGTCTCTCACGGTGTACGGTCATCACTGTGTGTGAAGAGCAGCTTTGCAGCCTTGCAGTTCTCCACTTCTCCATGTCTCTATCAGCAGGACTAGCAGAATAACTGCTCAGGTATTTGTTCCTTAAAGCAAATTGCTGACTGGTAACAATTGTCACTCTTCTGTAAGGGAAAGGTTCAACTTCAGAGTGTTCAACTTGTGATGTTAATATTTGGATGATAGTCTTTCTCCATCTCTTGTGGTAGCAGTCAGGATGGACAGATGGAATTAGTGAGGGTACCAGAGAGAGTAAACTTCATCCTGCTCTGATCCCACAGTAAGCACACTGATTAAAGAGAAATCTAGGGTTTACTGCTAGAGTTTGATCCAAGTTAGCTGCCCCAGGATGTGTATAAAGAGCTTAGAGAAAATGGAGTGTGCTTTTTAAGGATTACGTCCTCTCATGTTTTAGCTCCTAAATTATATCAAGTCTCTGAGCTTATGAGAGATGAAGATTTTGGGGAGTTAACTTGCTTTTTCCTCAGAGACTTCTAACATGGACACGGAAAGAAGTGTATTACACTTATTTCTGTAAGAAGTGCTTTCTAAAGCAAGGTACTCCAGCATGAAGTAAATGAGAAGCTGGGGCAGGGAGTATTAAGTGTAAGCCACTAGAAGCTGGATTTATCTTTAGCAGGGCTGGGAGAATGGACGAGTGGGCGGGCACAGAGTGCAACAATGAACTTCTGGCACAGCCAAATTTAGAGACTCATCATCTCTGAATCACTTTTGTACACTGTGATTCACCCAGGGAGCTATTTCAAGCATTTGGTCATTGTCTAAAACATGTACCATGTAAAGTAGGTTAGGTCCTAGTATATAAAATAGTGATTTGCTGTAGAATTTCTAGATCCAGCTGTCACACATTTATCTTTGCTATGCCATCAGGAATTGTAAACTGGAGATTTTGATAGAGTTGCTTGAAAATAGAGGAAATTATCAGTTCTTATACTTCAATCACATGTGTTAATCTGCATGAGAGCATTTTGCCCACATGTGTTATGAACTTTTAGTTCTCTTAGCCTCCTTGCCTGTGTTCCCATCACTCAGGCATACAGTGCACGTCTCTCCATCCAAGCTGTGCCCCCTCCACATCCCATGTGTTTGCCAGATGTCAGCTTTCCAGGGACAGAAAACAAGCATGGGTGGCCGGTGGCTTGTGCATCAATGGAGGCAGGAGCAAGGCAGACAGAGACAAGGGATCTTTATTCTCAAGTGTTCTTGAAGTGTAAATTTTTAAACTGCTTCTTCAGAGCTCTACAGAGCTGTGCTCTGCAAACAAGCACAGATGAGGTTTCCTGGTTTTCTGTGAGTGGTCTGTGCAGCCAGTGGGATGAGATGGACACAGAGCAGTTTCTGAGCTCGCACAGGCGAGCCCTTCATCCTGTGCTTGTGGCTCTTGGAGCAGGTGACCTGTGCCATGTTTCACTGCTGTGGTCTGCCTTTGGTGAGGGTTTTTTAGCCTTCATCTCATTATCTCTCAGTGTATGTGTATGAACACAAACCTATGCTTCATTTTTTTCCTATAGCCTAGCTGTAGCCTGGCCTTGTTCTGCAAATAGGTGTTTTTTCATTGTGCAGCTCATACTGAAAAAAATTATGCAATTTTTCTGAAAATTAGGGCACATAGGAGAGTACACAGGGATGGCTTCATTTTTCTTTAAATATTACTGAAAAAGGGGGATATGAATATGAACTTCACATGAATTAATTGATCCATGTTAGTTGTTCAAATAGCAAAAGTAACAAAAATGAGATGTTTTTTAGCTTGAACATAGTGGTATGGAAAATGCTGTTTTCCAGCATTAGGCAGACATAATCTGCCTGAGTTACACAAACAGGAAAGGCTGAATGGACATCCCAGTATGTTTCCAGAATAGCTGTGCAGGTGTTCTTGAAATGTTTTTTGAGCAAATAAATGGATCGGTTCTTGGCAAGCTGTTTCCATTTTTATTTACTTTTAGCATCAAGGCAACAAAAGTACATTAATGCACTGCTATAGCAGCATTTGAATGCTGGGAATCAAAAGCTCAAAATAAATAAATACAGATTATATTGCAGAGGAGAGAAAACCTTTGCAGCCATTGAGACAACAAAAATATTCCCTGCATGGAGGATTTTATGACCAGAACCCTGAGATGAGCAAAGTCATCAAAATACCACAGCCTGAAGACAATTTTTTTTTCCTTTGGCATAATTTTAACTCTCTTTAAAATAGCTTCTAGTTGCAGACTTTATTCTTGAAGGGTCTTTTCTTCATGTACAACCAAAATGAGAGATTTCATTAAAACATATGTACTCAGAAATAAAGGCAAACCACCAACCTAGTCAAGGTTCCTTATCTCAGATGCCCCCAAATGCAATGCTCAATACCTGCCCACCCTCATGCTTGGCATTAAAATTCCAGGGTAAGTTCTGCTGAGCTAGCAGGCAGAAAGGAGTCAAGTACAGGGACAGGTGTATTTTTGATGGGTTTCACGCAGTACTGACACTGATTGCATCTGTGAGTGAAGGTTGTTAATTTAAGGGTTAATTTCAGCTAGAACAAGCTTTTGCACACAGCTTCAGCGTGTCCTCAGCTTGTGGGTATGTAAAAACAGGTAAGAAGTTTGCAAAATACTTGGGCCTAATGTGCTAATTTATCTATTTCCTGCAAAGCAGGAGGTGTGATTTGATAGTGAGACTACAGAGGCCAAGGGTTGAGAGAGCCTGGGTCCACAATTCTGGTGTCTTGGACAAGCTTTGTGGGATAAGTATCTCAAATATAAATTTTGCTTCTGTTTAATTCTTTTACAAATATTCCCATCTGCTTTTGCCCTTTTGTTTTTGATATGCTTATCTCCAAGCTGAAGATTTTATGTGCAGCATACTGTATTGTAGTGCTGCTTCTTTGCCTCAAAGGCAAGTCAAGGAAGCTCTTTTGGACTGAATATCTTCAACAGAAAATCTGCTCATGACAAAAACTTACAGCAAAGTTTACTAGATTTTTATCTTTTCCCTTTTAAATGTCTAAGAAGTGATGAGTGTTTGTTGCTAATGATAAGAATGTTTTCCTCTAACTACTGAAGCTTGCAGATTTTTTTAAAAAAACTCTACTAAAGAAAACTGATTTGGGATTCAGTTTCATTTTTAAAAGGAAAGAAATAAGTTTGTGAGTTTGATTTTTTGAGTTTGTGTTTGTTGGGAATTTTTTCTTTAATAATGGAACCAAGTAGATGTATACAAAGCGAAGTTATAAATCTTAATCCATAGGAAATGAGTTTAGAAAAAGTGCAAGGCAGTGGAATTGAGTGAGCAAGTGACACCATTGCATATCATGGTCTATCCTTCATGCAAAAAATAACATTAAATGTCTTATTTCAATCCACTTGCCAAGCTGTAATGGAGAGTGAAATATATTGGTCATGTCAGAAGTTAACAGATCCTTGGTTGTCTTCCATTTTCTGTTCTAAGCTGAATTCCCTGTAGGCATCTCTGCTGTCGTTTCTCACATTTTGCCGGTTGAAAAAATAATAATTATTTATAAGGCCACTAATTGGAACCCCCACATTCTCCCACCCCAACTTTAGTTCACTCTTTGTTCCCTTGCCAACAGTTGTTAGACAAATTTAATCATTAATTTTTGCCTTTATTGTGCTGCTTTTCCTGTGTGTTGCTGGTGCAGTGTCTTGTGGTCTGAGCAGAGCGCTGCTCAGCCAGGGCACTTCTCCATTCCTTGTGCCAGCTCCTTTCTTGAACCCAGTGTTTTCCTAAACGCCTGTGGTCCACTGGTAAAGTGATTACAGAGATGCCTGCAGTCCTTCCTCACTGTTTTATGGAACATTTCACTGCTTCTCTTGGATTCCTGGAAGTTGGTTGAAGACACAAAGCTTCTTTCTGTGCTCCCACCTGGCTTGAGTTCAGCATGCTGATAGCCCTGTGCACAAAGTGAACCTTGATAAAGAGAATATTCTTCCTTTTCATCTAGCTTTCCAACTGCCTAAGTTTTGAATTATGAATGTTTTTTTGTATAGTGGACTGGTGTGGGAAAGGAGAAAACAGTCCAACAGCACAGCCAATACCACTGGCAATAAAAATGCTACTTAAATGTGAAGCATGGTTTCTTCATGGTATGCTTCTCCAGGCTCCAGTTCCTCTCTTCATCCCCGCTTTGGTTCAGAAATAAATATATTCAAACCAAATGCCAAAATAGAACTTTCCTTTTTAGACTGGCTGTAAGTTCAGTACTGTCTGAAGACTTGCATAGATTGTGGACTAACAGCTTTGCATACTGTCAATTTTGTATTTATCATTCAGGAAATTATTTGAAGGTGTGCTAAAACTCTTTGAACTGAACTGCTGCCCTCTGCAAGCTGGAGTGCATTATGTTTTGGTTAAATGATAACACATGAAACTCAAAGAAGGCCCTCTGAATATGTAAAGTTGCTTTTTGTGCTCATTTTCATGAGAAGTGGGGCAGAAGGCTACTAGAATTCTCATATTCACTAAACTTAAACCAAGAATAATAACAGCATGAAAAAAATGTTTATAATTTAGGAGTGAGTTTTGGATAGACCTACAATAGCCTCCTGTCTGCTAAGCTTCTGGTAGTTTATTCTGCTATCTTGGGTATGTATTGCATAAATATACCACAAAAACCTTATTTGATTTATTTGGTGGTTACTTCAGGCTGCTTACAGGAATAATCTTTAAAACTCTGATAAATAGAGACTAAATAACCATAATTTTGAAACAATTAAAGTGTATGAACAATGAAATAATGAGATCTGTTTTGGGGCCATGCCTGCAAAATGCTGGATTTCTGCACATTTGACTTAAGCTTATTGGAAATGACTTTTCTCAATTTCATTTCATGATCTGCATGTTCTATAAACTCTCTTCTGTAATTTGCTGGGGAGGTCAAAATATTTGAACCAGTTAATAAATGTATGAGCAGAGCAGAGACAGTGAAAGGAAAAAAAGGCTTTGTCTTATCCATGTACTTTTTCTCTGGTGAGTAGAAGTTGCAAATAAAGTAGTGCCTTTACCCTGTCTGCCATCCTGAAGCCACAATTGTACAGATGCTTGTTAAAACCAGGATGGGGTTTGGATAATAGAAATTAGGACAGAAATAAAAGCTGCAAAAACACTTCCAACATAAAACTTAAGGTACAATCATAGGAGTCAAGTCAAGCAATATGGTCATATTTGTGCAGTGTGCATTTGTCCACATGCACCTAAAAATGCCATGAATAATACTTGCATACCCACATTTCTAGGTGGAAGTTGCAATTTACAACCTGGGAGAGGATGAAATAGCGTCTGGTAACAGAGCAGCGCTCGCACAGCCTTTCATCTGAGTGCGTCAAAGCTTTTGATGGGAAAATTGTGGCTCAGAATTGATTTGTTCATTCCATTTGGCAGCAAATCTGGGAAGAGGCTGCAGAGTCTCAGTTTCCAGCCCTGGCCTTGGCCCCTGGGTGAGTGACTCAGTTGCCAGGCGAGCGGCCGTGGCTGCTGCGAGCGCTTCCCGGCATTGCAATGGGGCTGGGGCAGGAGGGGCTCCGAGCAGGGACAGCAGACACAGCCTCTGCCAGCTCCTCTGCACAGCAAGGAAACAAAGACAAAACTTTCCCAACCAGCTGATGTTTGGTGTGGGATCTCTTTCCTGGTGCTATTCTGTTGCTTCTAAAAATGTCTTCTGGTATGAGCCCAAAATCAGCCGGACTGCGGGAGCCAAGAGCGGCAGCAGAGCCAAAGCGATGCCGTGGGAGCATCTCTTCCCTTCCCTGGGCAGCAGAGAGCCTGAACCTCCCTGCTCTGTGCTCAGCCTCTCCTGTACCTGCTCTACCTTCTAATGAAATGCTACCTCTGACTCTCATGTTCATGTGTTTGCCAGATGTCAGCTTTCCAGAGACAGGAAACAAGCATGGGTGGCTGATGGCTTTTGCATCAATGGAGGCAGGAGCAAGGCAGACAGAGACAAGGGATCTTTATTCTCCAGTGTTCTTGAAGTGTAAATTTTTAAACTGCTTCTTCAGAGCTCTACAGAGCTGTGCTCTGCAAACAAGCACAGATGAGGTTTCCTGGTTTTCTGTGAGTGGTCTGTGCAGCCAGTGGGATGAGATGGACACAGAGCAGTTTCTGAGCTCGCACAGGCGAGCCCTTCATCCTGTGCTTGTGGCTCTTGGAGCAGGTGACCTGTGCCATGTTTCACTGCTGTGGTCTGCCTTTGGAGAGGGCTTCTGTAAATTGAATGTTAATATACAGAGGTTGTGTTAATACATGATTGGGCTAATTATTTGGTTAATGTTTTCCTAGATGGTGGTTCAATGTGCCACTTCCATATGGTGTATAGTGGTGAGTATGAAGTTACCTGGAGGAGTGTGGCACCTTTACCAAGCCTTTCTGCTAATTATTTGGATAAGAAAAAATAACTGTTACCTCCAGAAGTAAAATGTCATCATGTTTCTTTGAAATTATTTACTGTTCCAAATATTTTCCTTACCAAAACACTCAAATATTTCAGGTGACCACTGACATACATGTTTAGTTGTACATTTTCAAAGCCATGTAAAAAAAAAGAATATAGAACTTAAAACTATGTTAAAAAAATGTACAGACCCGTGTCTTGGAGTTTCTTAACAAGAGGCAGGTGAATAGAGCAATTTTCATCAGCTCTAATTTGATGGATTTTTCTACTCAGTCAAGTCAGAAAAATTGAAATGGAAACTTTGTATACTTCAGTGAATGCATTAACCAATTATTGGGGTTTGTAGGCTTCTATGAAAAATACAAAAAGGAAAAAATTATGTATATTTTACACCTTAAACCTGTAAAAAGCTTGGGCTATTATATTTTCTGAGTATTCATTGTGAATTTAGTTTCTTTACCTGCTCTGGAATGAAAGATCTTGAGCTGCTGACTAATAGAATGTGAAATCTTTGTGTTACCTCATAAGTTCTCTGTTGGCAAAGTTCAGTTGTTTCAATGTAACTTTATTGTCAAAGGAAGTTATTATCAGAAAAGGCAATTTCTTTGTGAGTAATGCCGGTTTGAATTTTCTGGATTGGTTTTTGATTTTATGGGTGTGGTGGGTCAGAGAATACAACAGCAATTTTTTTCTTACTTGAGATTGTTGATGTCATCTGTGTGAGCTGATAAGTTACAGCTTTGAGCCTTTTCATGCTGTGGGATTTCCTTTCTAGATATGGGGAGAGCATTTTCTAAACAAAATAGCTGGAAAATAAGGGAATTCTTAAACTGGCCTTAAAGACTAATCCAGAAAAAAAATCCTTATCTTGTTTGGTGGCTACATAATGTTTTGCTCCTTTAAATGCACTAAAGGAGCACATGAAGGGTTAAGAACCTTTTTTCCTATAAGAATGGAAAACGTAGCAAGTATCTTTATTTATCATGGGACTTCTGTGGTTGGCAGTTATGAGTCAGGTTAAATCAGACTGATGGGGCAAGGGGGAAAGGACAACTTTCTTTACAGAGAAAGCAGAGTGCTGAAAGAGGAAGGTGCATGGAGTGTCTCTTGTGCCACGTGTCAGCCCTGCTTCGCTGCTGCGGTGCTGCACACCCTGGCTATCCTACAGCCCTTTGCAGCCACAGCTGGGCTGTCAGCTGGAGAGGTCGTGCTGTGTTTATCCTGAGAGGTCATTCTTGGCCAGGGATCAATACAGATCTGGCAGTCCCAGAGAGTTGTGAAAGGATGAAGCAGGGCTGGAGAGCTTTCGTCCCTTCACTGGAAATTTGGAGATGTGGAGTGGGTTCACTCTGTGTTTTGGGCTGTGGGTGGGTGCAGGGAAACCTCTTTGTTTTATGACTTGCTTTCCATCGACAGCCATGCTCGCTGCAGGAGCACAGGAGGGGGTGTGGATGCAAATTTGGGGCTGCTGTGCCACTGCCAGGGCACCTGCTCCCTCTATCACCCGTTCAGCTTCGCTGGGCTCGGCTGACAAGCCTGGGAAGCAGCAACAGAAATGTCCTGCTGCCATTTTTAGTCCTAACTGACATTTATAGCATCAGGCACAGAAGATGTCCCTCAGCTCTGAGTGAATGAGGCTCTAAATCAAGAGCTGTATGGCTGCTAATAAAGCAGCTGCTTACTCATCAGATCTTGCATCCTCAGGAATTCTTCACATCTCTGGTCAGGTTTCATTTTGTAGATGTATGGAATGTATACATCCATCAAGGAAGATGCTATTAAGGACAAATAAATGTGTGTAGTATATTTTATTTGAATTGTCCTTTGGATGGAGGTGCTTTCAGAAATGGCTTTTTAACTGGAAGACTGTTTCAGAGCTGAAGTGATTCAGAGGAAGAATAAAGCCTGTGAAACTCACCTCAAGCAGGAGTGGAAATTTGTCTCTTGCTCCATTATATAATTCAACAGTAGGTTAGAGGTGCTTTCAGCTGCAGAACCAGGTCCTCTAGAAGCAGCTTGTACAGACAGCAGCTTTTTCCATGTCCTGACTCTAATGGGTGTTGGCTCCTGCGTTTGCAGCCATGAGGAGGAAGCTCAGCTTGAAGGCTGTGCCAAAGCTCATCCCTGAGGACAGAGACCACGAGCCCTGGCTGCTGCCAGGCTCTCCCCACAGCACTGGGAGCCTCAGCCTCCTGCAGGGAGGCATTGGGAGCTGGGAAATGCAAACCAGGCCTTGGGGGCTTTTGGCACCATCCATCACTGTCTCTTTTTATAAGACACCATACCTGGGTTTTGCTGTCCCTCACTTCCCCCCTCCCAGAACAGAATAAATATTTGTCCTGAATCTCTCTCTATCTCCTAGTATTTGGAAATCTGCTCTGAAGGTGTGAGGGTATAAGAACTGGATAGGGAATAAAGAGAACTGTTTCTGTTAAAGCTGCTGCAGAAGAGAAGAGAAAAGTAACTTTAAATTTTTTTTATTCCCTCTTCCTCCTCCTCAGAAGCCAAATCCAGCAAAATTACCATTTCAGGAAATGCACAGATTTGCTTTAAAAATTTCCTTCTGCTTAAGTGTATTTTCTTTGCTGGCTCATCTCTGGAATTCATCTGCCTTCATTGTGTCAGCAGTCACTATAGTCTAAGCACTAGTGTAAAATTTTCCAGGAGATTTTATTAATTTGACTCCTTGTGTTATGCTGATGCCTAATCCATGGACTGATCGTGGCAAGAAAGATTTCAGAAATTTGACTTTCCAGTGCATGGTAATTTCTGCTTTAAACTTGGAGATGGTTAAGGGAAAATGGTGGCTCCTTCAGGCTTTATTGGACAGATGTATATGAATGCTGATTATGCTATTTATTGTGTAGATCTCAACTGACTGCATGCTAATCAGCTTCTTTTTCCTTAGCTAGCCTGGAGCTGCTTTTCTAGCAGTTTCTACTTTCCTCATTCCTCGCCACGTATGTACTTTCTCTCCTCGTCTTTTATTCTGCACAGATGCTCTGTTGATGTTCTTTGAACACAGGCAGGGAAAAGCCCCTTGTCATAAATATTTTTTTTTTTTTCACCCCTCTTTGGCAGTGAAGCATTTGGCCACGTCTTCATGTTCTCTTCCTACCAGTATTGCTTCCAGATGTTGTCTTGGTGCTTTTTTCTTGTTTGCATTTGGATTGTCACTTGATCATTAGCACTCTGTTTTTGAGAGGGAAGCCTTTGACTTGGTAGCAAGCAGACATGAACCCAAGCCACAACTGTCTGACCTCAGCTTCCTCCGTTTGAGGTTGTGTTTGGATTGAAGATGTTGGTTTGGCCTGTGGCAGCAGTCAGACCCAGCCACAAAGTGCATTTCTGGATCCGGAGGGGGATTTTACCAACGATCCAGGACTACACAGCTTATTGCTTTGTGTTAACTGTGCGTAGAGTCAAGTCCTGCTGGTAAAGATTGAACCCCTTTCCTTTTGTTTGGAGCACTGCCATGGACAGCTTGCATCTTCAGAGGGATTAAATAACCTGAAACTGTGCTTGATGTGGTTTTGTTCTTGAGGGCTGTAAATATCAGTATCATATATTAGTGAGACCAACTCTGCTCAATGACCCTGGCACAGACCTGAGCTGTGCTGCTCTGGTAAGAGGAATTGGAGCTCAGGTTCTTCTTGCAGCTGCCTCAAACACCTTTTCCTTTTCATTGCTCCTAGAAGAGTCTTGGGGAAGTCAACTTTGTTGGAGTGACAGATGTGACAAGGCTGGGGCTCTGCAGAGAGAATTGTTAATTACCAATGTAAGTATCAAACCAAGCTATGTTAACCTGTGTTCCTCATAGCTCTCACTGCTCATGAATTAAGCACAAGAAAAGGAGAATGCTCTTTTCTCACATAGCCCAGCTAATCCTGTCCTGTCTCCTGGCTATTGCTTCTGGCATGAAAAAGTCAAATATTAGCTTCCCAGTGTTTAAGTAGTGTCTGTGCTCTGTGTGTTTCCTACCTCCTGCTGGTGGGGAATTTGCTCCTTTACCCCATCCATAGGAAGTGGAAGATTAGCTGGAGACCAGCTTACCTGTATGCCATCCCCAAATCAATGCAGCCACAGCTCAGAATGCAGATACCCCCCAAATTTGGTCTGGCACAGAAATGAGGACCTGCAGCCCCAAAGTGACGAAACATGGGAAGAGTCACACAAGTGACAAAGACTATACTCTGTTATAACAAGGCTGTTCCAGAAAAATTCACCCCAGCCTAGGCAAGGGAGTGAAAATTCATCAAATTTCAAGTAAAAATGGTTTGTCCGGAGTTCCTCAAGACTGAAGTTTCCCACTGTTAGGCAAAGGATGGGAAAAAAATTCACTCTACCATTAAAAGCTGCTGAAGAAATTGAAGATTTGCTTTTGTTCCAGCAAGCTTCATGTATCTCTTCCCCTCCCTTGGCTGGAAGAAAGCATAAATACCATCTTGTAAACTGTGGTTGATCTGGCAAGATGCAGATGTTTATTCCTATGGAACAATTTCTTATGCAGCAGACTTGTTCCAAAAGTAGTCCAGAAGTGATTAAATCTGGAGAACAATGTTGCATTTACAAGATCCACAGGAATTCAGCTCATCTGTGCTTGCTCCTTCTCAGCTGGAAAGAAGCAAATAATGCCCAGATTTCTCTCCCTGTGGTGAAGGTGTGAAGGAGCTCAAGGCTCTCCCTTTTTTCGGCCCACAGGAGGGCAACATCGAGCTGCAGCTGAAACAGGCACTGCCAGAGCAGGGGAACAGTTTGCTAATATAAGAATCAATGTATTGAAACGAATGAGCTAATTTAGAGGTATTATAGACTATGGCTATTTAGTGATATGTCAGTCTGCATCCTCGCTGGCTTTGGTTGTATTTGTGGTTCATCTGTAATTGCTGTAAAATTCCTTTTGCCATCTGTGGCCAACAACATATGATGTGAAGAATAAGACGAAGTTGTTTAGTAGGGTGTAGTCCAGTTTTGTTTTCTTCTTGCTTCTCTTGCCAAACTGTATAGCATAGTTAAATGTTGTGTTGAGGAAAATGGACTCCTAGGGTTACAATTTTAAGTAGTGGCATTATCTAAAAGCACCTGCATGTTAAAGGCTGTGCTGCACAGATTGCAGGCTGAGAAGTGCACGATTCTGATGGCATGAAGTTCAGTTATTTCAGCAACATATCAGCTTTGGTGTTTAATGCAGCTGGTTTGCACTTGCAGTAGCAGTGCAGCAAGGGTAATGGCACAAAGGGTTTGTTTTGCAATAACCTGCAGTCTCCATAAATGCTGATCACACTCTGGAGCGAGGTGCTTTGGGAGGCTGAGGAGCCTCACTCTAAGGGAGCTGAAATATGGAGCAGATCTGCCAGATCCTAAGAGGCTGGGAAACCAGATAAGACACAGCTTGGCACTCAGGCTTTCTGAGTCTCTGGCTACATGATATTTTCAGGTTCATAGGACTATAGAATTTGCTGTGTTGGAAAAGACCTGTCAGGATCATCGATTAACAGATGAGCAAAGGGAGAGAGGACTTGTGACTGCAAATGAGACTTCACAAACCTTTCTCCTGCTGTATCCCTTTGGCTTCCAAAGCTGGTTCTGCCAGGGGAATTACTTCAACTCTCAGGGTTTTTTCTCCAAGGGAACGTGGAGATGGAGGTTATGATATGCCAGGCACTAATAACATTTTTGTTTCTAACAGAATTGTCTGGAGGGATAAAAAAAGTAAAGTGACTTAGTGAAGGTGATGTCTTCTATTAGACCAACTTATCCACAGTCTGGGTGAGGGAGGTTTCAGGTTTTATATGGATGTTAGTGGTATGGTTAAGATATCTTCATTCAGGTGCTTTGGGGTTTTATATAGGCAGCATATTGCCAATTAAAACAAAATTTGTAGTTTGGAAACTCCCCCTTCCCCAGAAATATAAGCTAAAAGCATTATTGAAACTGAAAACCAGGAGTCTGTAACAAGGCATGGATTTTTGTGCCAAGTTCCGTGGTTCTGCAAATACTAGAATTTCCTTTTTAATCTTCAAATCAGGAAAGAATGACCTAGTCTTCTCCCCAGCCCTCTTTTCTCCTTTTATTTTTACCCCAGGAACTCCTGAAGTGTATTGGCATATACTAAAACAACATTGATAGGACATAATAGATGATGGATTGGTGTGTAAAGGATACCTTCTGGTATTTTATTACAAAAGCAATTGTTTGGATGTGTATCACTTCTACTTTAGGCAGAGGCAGTTATATGGTTTCATATAGCCACTAAGATTAACTCTCTGTGAATTGACATTTTGGGAAGCTATCAATCTTGCAAGGACTCAAAAAAAATCTCAAGTAGAAGAACAGGCTTGTGTCCATTTTACTCAGCATAAGAGAAAGACTGTACATCTTGACTTCACAGAGTTCAGAGCCAGTTTCCACCTCTGCAGTAGTGAAAATGTCTTGAAGCAGAGGTGTCCATTTTAGGTTGTTTAAATAACCTGTCAGAAGAGTAGGGTTGTCTGCATGGATAAGGGCATGATTGATGAGTGAGTGGAGAATAACTATTACCTTGATGTTTAATATTACAGGCTAGCAGGAACCAGAGACGGATGTTTTCATTACATTTGCTGTCTTCAAAAGATGGTAAATTAAGGGTGGTCCTGGGTAGCAAGGTGCTTTTCAAAAAGTGCAAGGGAACAGCACTGAAATTGATGTATTAGTCATTCCTCTCTTTGTCCTCTGAAAAATGAAAATGCTGCATGCTGGATTATGGAACTCTGCTGATGGTGCCATTTGTCATGAAAAACTGTGCTTGCTTTCTGCAGCACCTTTTTTAATAATTGATACCTACTCCAAGATCTAAACTCACAGTATTTGTGTAGTGACAGAAAATAAAACCTCCAATAGAGAGCCATAGATAATAAATTGACCTTTTCTTATGCTTTTTCTATTTTTGAGCAGAATTGTCATATCTGGAGAAAATGCTTATGAAAAACTTTTAAAAGTGAGCAGTCAATATAACTGGAAGCAGGAATTAAAAGGAGCATGTGATGCTACCATTTGGGGAGTTTATGTAGTCCTATGTATTCACTTTGTCTGATTAGTTCAAAACATCTGCATTGCTAAGGGAGAAACAGTGATTTAAAAAAAAAAATAGATACAATAAAGGTAAGGAAAGAAGGCAGCTACTACTTAAAGTATCAGATTATCTGTTTTTTGAATATTTGTCAACATAATTGCCAAGAGCAATTCTCTGCCCTGGCTAATACACCAAAGCTGTTGGTGTAAAGCCTCAGAGCTGGTGTTTGGGTCCCCCTGGGCATTCCTCTAACCAATGGGAGCAGTGACAGAAGTCAGTTCTTGACTCCAGGATCACTTCTTTGGTGCCAAGCTCTTTTATCAAACAAGGGATCCATAAGCCTCTAAGCTGCAGTATCCTTTTTGCTAGACACAATCAATACCAGTGTCTCACAAACCCAGTGTCCTTGAAGAGCTGGAAAGGTCAAAGGCTGTTGATTTGAGCTGACAGGACCCTTTTCCCTTAGGAATTCTACAAGCAGAAGTACCCGACTTTAGAAAGCTGTCCTAGATTTTTTTGTTGTTGTTTCAAAAGTTGTTTTGGATAGTCCATATAACTAAGGATTTTTCTTTCATTTCTTCCTAAAAAGAACTTCCAAATTTGAGCAGAGGTGGAAAGCTTGAGTTCAGTGTATGGACAAACTGAGCAGCACCAATGCTGGCACTGAGCTCTGGCAGAGGTGCTCAGCTCTGTTTTGAAAGGGCCACCTCCAGGAGCACGAGGCAAGTTCAACAACATAATATTTTCCAGTTTTCTCTTGAGTGTTGATGATTTTCATACTGTTAAGATTTATTTCATAAAGCCAGAGAAGGAAATACCACCACCAAATGTCAGAACACTCTGTTTGCAGCCAGGTCTCCTTGGGTAAGGCTGGCTTGCATTTTCCACATTGCAGCTATCTCAGCTACAGCAAGCTGTTCTGACTGTCCTAACAGTGGAATGGTTTTCAGCAAACACTTCAAAAAAAACTAGAAAAGAACAAGCAGAGTGCATGGATTGCTAGCAGTTCTAAATGCATATTTGAGGAATTTACATTGAAATTTTTCTGGGATATATTTGGATGAAAGATAAAATCCTCATAGTATTAAACAGCAGAAAGTGCTGCATATTAGTTTTAGTTTAGTGGCAGGAAACTGGTAACCTTCCTTCTCAAAGGAAAAGTAATTTAAGTGTACATACAGGAAGAAACAGCTAATTCTGGTTATTTTATTAAAGGGCTAAACATCCATTTCTTGTATTTTAAGAATGAATGAATATTTATCCTGTTAATTTTCTTGGTAATCACACCTTCACTAAGTTTTCTCTCTGCTTGCTGCCTTCCACACAGATTTATATGGCACACATTCACCAGTGAATAGATTTTGGATAATCTTATTGATAGTGAAGTCTTATAACCACTCCCCTCTTTCATAAGGAATTTTCCACCTACTTTTTCAGCCTATAAAAATTAACTGCACAAACTTTCCTCATTAAAAATAATGGAATATCCCAATTTATCATTTCCCAGGAACATGGGGTTTTTCCTCTCTATATATTTTAAATATTAAAATATTAAGTGTATTTTTGCAGGGAACATACATTATGTAAAAGTATTTCTGCATTGAGGACATTAAAATCAATCTCTTCTTGCACATTAAAATCAGGTGTTGGCTGGTCTGCACTGCCTGCTGTTAAATATCTTTGTCTTTCTGTGCACAGACTTTGTGTCTTGAATGTAAGAGGTGTTTGACTTGTGATCCTTGACCATCACTGAATTCCCATACAACTGCTGGAGCAGTTTCCTTCTGATAGGAAAAATTATTCCAGAGAACTTTACAAACCTTCAATGAAGACATTACTAATGGATGTGATTTCATATTTCCTCCTATTTCAGGTCTAGACAAGGTGTGCATGTATGTGTAATAACAGTGAAAGCAGAAAAGCAAAGCCCAGGAGTGCAGAAGCACTCACACTTGGGTATTGTTGGAGAGTGGCCATTTTAACAGAGATAAATCAAAATCTTGCTGTAGCCTTAATTAACTACAAACCTTAACTAACTGTTAGGTCACATTTGCAGTTAAATGCCTTAGTATTGATTAGAAAACAAAGTAAATTAAGTATTAAAAAACCCTTTTCACAAAACCAAAATAGCCATGTATTTTTCTTGCTTTTTTTTTTTTCCTTGTTCCTAGGATGTACTTAACCATTTTCACATCTAGCAATCTTGCCATGAGACAGGCGGGTGGAGTTTCCTACCTTCCAACATTTCTTTGCATGTGTTACTATTGCCTGCTATGCTCTTTGCTGAAGAGAACATAAAGTTTCTGATGCTAAAGAGAATATTCAGAAACCTTTCTCAGAGTGTGCTTGCCAAAAGACACTCAGCATTCCTGAGTCTGCTTGAGAAAAAGGCTAGTAGAGAGTTTAATTTCAGTAAATAGCTTAATATTCACATTTAAGACACAAAATTGAAAATGCCTAACTGAATAATGATTTTTTTCCACATGGTCTGGAGGTCTTGGGACATTTTTCTAATCTCAGTTTCTTAAATGTCCAAGTATAAAACCACATTAGTATTCAGAAAGAATTTTTGAATCTTCATGCCTTATTTGCTCAGGCTAAGTGTGCATCCCACTTTGATTAAGACTTTGCTGGTCCTGGAGTAAAATCATTAAAGATTCATAAACCACCATTGCTTTTCTCCTCCTTGAGGATGTACTGACACATTTTATGCAATTATTTCTGTCAAGTATGTTTCTGAACTTTTAACCCCCTTTACATTCTCTTATGCCTACTTATATTAAGTCAAAAAATCTTTATTTCAAAGCATTTTAAAAACCTAATATACAATTCATTTGAGTTCAGTGAAAGTAAAATTATGAAAAAAAGCACCCTGTCATGGAAAGTCTCATTGCTAATTAACTACATGGGTGGTTTCCTTTGAGGAATAATTTCTCTCAATTCTTTAATTTCCAGGTTAAAGCACCTTTGAGTCTAGGCTCATCTTTTGGGAAGGTATCTCTGAAAGTGACAGCTGGACAATGTCCTCCAAGGTGAAGTTTGGAATCACATCTCATGCCTTATGTTGCTCCATTTCTCCTTGAGGGTTGTTTTGTTTCACTCTTTTAAGAGCAGTAAGGAGTTTTCTCTCTCCATTTAGAGAAAAGTTCTGCTTGGCTGATGTGACTGAGGTTGGTGCTGCTGAGTGCAAAGTGTTTGTAAGTGGGCAGGATGCCCTGATATCACTACATAACCTGGATTCCATCCCATAATACTCTAGTTTCCTCAGTCTCCTGCCTTCTTACTACTGCAGCATCAGAACTCTCTTTGTAAATGTAGAACAAAACTCTTGCAAGCAACTCTGCCTTGCTAGCTCAATTACCATTGAGCAGCAGACACTTCACTGTAACACAGCCTGGTGTGTGCTGAGATTGTGATCTTCTCTCTCTCCTGAAGCTTTCCAGGAAGCTTTGGGTTGGATGGAAACTTGGGCCAGTATCAGAGATACATTTATCCCTAGCATTCCTGCCCAATCCATTCTTTCTATTGCTCATGTCAGCACACAGGTTCAGTGATGCTGGGGCTGTGCAAAAAACTCCACCTCAGTTTCCATGACAGTATAAGAATCAGGAGAATATCTGCTTGTGGATTTTTGCTGGGAAGCATTTAATGTAGAAACATTTAACAGCTTCTACAGCAATGAACCCCATAATGTTTAGGTGGCCTCTGTGGCAGAATTACTGAATATTTAATAGTGATGACAAAATAAGACTCAAGACACAGATTCTTTACTGTGGTGAAAAAATTAACACTTAGATAGCAAATACACAGCACCATGCCCTCAAACTGCCTGATATAGGAAATTCAGTACCTGATGAATGTGTCAAATATGTGGGACATACCTGATCAAAGTTGGAGTATAATAAGTTCACTGAAGTGTTTTGAAAGGGTTGCAGTCAGAAGGCTTTTAAACATGAGCCTTTTATTTTGGGATCAATATTCTAAATGAACACCTTGAAAGCAATGTTTCTGTCACTGCAGCAGGCAAGCTATATTCTGTCTTAGGTAACATTGCAGACTCTGAGTTTAGAAAGCTCAGGAAAATGTATTACAGTAACCCACTTTTCCTTCTAGCTGTTGCCACTTGGGCACTGTAAAGCATCCACAGTGAAGAGGAGGAATCTGGTGCTTACTTTGAAAATTCTCAGACAGAAGGCGCTCTGGTTTGTGTATGTCTAGAAAACCACATAACTCCCTGAAGTGTTTTCTGTCTCAAACAGAAACATTATTATTTCTTCCTGAGGAATGTCCTGGTTTTCAGCATAGAAATGGAAAAAAACCTAAAACAACAGGTTGGAAAATACTCTGAGACAAAAATAATGACGCACAAAAGTTGTTGATCAGCATTTCCCTGTTTTGGAGGATGGTCCTTTCTCCTTGAAAGGCAGGACGACCTGCCCAAGCACTTACATTCTGCTACCAGAGCCAAATTGTCCCATCCCTCTGTGCCTTGAAGGACTTAGGTGCAGATCTAAAATATTTAACTCTATTGCATGTGTGTGTAATGTTAATTTGGAACATCAGCTCAGGAGGTGAGGGTGGCAGTTTGCATCCAGGGATGGCCAGGGCAGCTTGTTCTATCCATGCCCTCCTGGAAGGTGAGGGGCTGGAAGCACAGGGCACAGAGGTCACTCCTGGTGACTCCACTCCACAGCCTCATTCCTTTTTTTTCCCCCATAGCTTTCTACACATTCTATGCCATCTACATGATAATGTAATTATTTTTAGCAAATGTGGTAGGAACCTGAAAGGAGATTATAGGCAGGTGGGGCCTGACCACTTCTCCAAGGTAACAAGGGAAAGGACAAGAGGAAATGCCCTCACATTGTGCCAAAGCAGGTTTAGATTGGATACTAGGGAAATATTCATTCCCTGAAAGGGTGGTCAGGCATTGCTGCCCAGGGAAATGGTGGAATCACTTGTCCTTAGAAGTGTTCAAAAACAATGGAGATGTGATGCTGTAGACCTGGTTTCATGCTGGACCTGGCAGTGTTAGGTTAAAGGTTGGACTTAATGATCTTAGAGGTCTTCTCCAACCTAAATTATTACATGATTCCAGGAAATGTCTGGCTGCAAATTGTCCTTTAACCACTCAACTGAAAAAAGTACTTCACAGAGTACTTTTATTTCTTTTTTCTTTTTTTCTTTTTTTTTTTTTTGAAGACCTCTAGAAATATGCAAGAAAACCTGAGGTTTGGCCCTTAATATCTTACAGATGTTGCCATTATGCTTACTAAACCACATGGTTATTGTTGGAGCTCATGCTGGTGTTGCAGGAGCTGCTAGACCACTTCAGTAAAGCAGGTGGAGAGAAGTTGGAATTAAACTCTCTGTTTCTGCCCACTGGCCTGCAGGCATAGCTACATACCTCAGTGCACTTAGGGGACTAGCAATAACAGCCTGCCAAATACACTTTTAATTCCTGGTGACTGAGCAGATAACCCAGGGGCCTTGCGCTGATGTTTTCCTGCCATTCCACTTTATATTTTAAGTGATCTGTTTTTCTGTGAAAGCTCTGTGTTGTTTGCATTAGTATTTTTTGAAGCCCTGGTTACAGACCAGGGTTGAGAAGCAGCTCAGTCCTCAAACTGTTCACAGCTGGAACTTTTTGTTATAAGAGGAGGAGTAGGGAGAGAGCAGAAGACAGGGGAACCTGAGGAGTTCCCTGCTTAGCACTGACTCGCAAAGATCAGGTCTGGAGTCAAAATTAAATTCAAATAGTCTCTTTTGCTTTCTTGCACATCAATAGTCTATTATTAATACCCTATATCTGTAGCTCAATATTAGTTTAATTAGTCTTATCTTAATAGGACAGTTCTAAGTATTAATCTACATTGTCCAGGGGCCACCTAAATTAGGTTGATTGGTAACTGCTTGTAAATTGCAAATATGCATTGATCTTTTCTGCCCACCCTTGCTTTCAAGTGGAGTTCATGTTCAGGAAAACTTCTTTACCATAAAACCAGTCCATATCTTGGAGCTGCTGCAGTCAATACATTGACAGCACATGGTATGTGCAAACAGATGAGGATAACAAACAATTCAGATTTGTTTTCAGGAAAAAATACCAACTCTCCTGATTGATAGACCACCATTACTGTGCTACTCACTTCTCAGGGCCCAGCTCATTTTCCTACAGGTTCAGCTCCCTGTTACCATTAGAATTGATAAGAATTTTAACTCTGATAGAAGGAGAATATGTAAAAGCATTCCTGCTTTCAAATCCATCAATGCCACTGTTTAGACTTCTCTGGACAGGAGTGCAAGGCACTAGAATAAGTCCTATCCCATAAAAATGGATCTTTAATAAACCAGTCCAATATCCACCCTGAACACCCATATTGGAAACACTCACCCCTGAGCTGAGGCTCATTGTTGTTATGACAGAGCTTGCTAAGATGTGACAGCAGAAGAGGGGACATTATTAGGGAGAAAACTCATCAGGCCACCAGAGAAACAGGATGTCCTGAGTCCTGCTGGGCGCTTTGTGAGAGTCAGGGCTCAGCAAATGGCAATATCTGGGGTCCCGAGGCTAAGGGATGAGCTCTGGGCTGGCTCCCACAAGGAAAGGAAATTCCAGCTGGCTGGGGAATTGTTGGCATGAGCACAGGGGTGTGGAAGGGAGCCTGTGAGCTTTTCGGTAGGACATGTTCCCCTTTCCTATTGGATTGTGGTACAGCCCCAAGCACTTTGAGCACTATTAACTCCTTTGTTAAGCCAGAAACAATACCAGGAGCAGTTCATCAACAGTGTGGAAGGGGAAATCCTGCTTATAATAATAATAATGCTGGACCAAGACATATAAGCAATATTTTCAATACTGAAATAAATCAAATATTTCCATCTCTTATTTATTTTTTCTAGGTAACTATTTCTGCTTTCCCATTCTTGCATATGGAAGATTAGATATTATGTGTTCTTGAATTATCATGGTTGATTTAACCTCTTGGAGACATAATGTCAATGAAATTAGGTGAAAATCCCAAAAACCATCAGAATTGCTCATCTAGAAGCACTTGGAGTTCAGAGTCAATATTTCTGCTGGAATGAAGATGTAGAGCACATTGCTGTTTTCATTTGGTCATACTGACTTTCCAAATTGCTGACATGCAGTGCTATGAAAAGCATTCCTACTACTCTTAGTGTGAATCAAAAAGTCTTTTTTCTCTCAATTTATTTCTCAAATATTTTTTCCCAAATTCATACTTCCAAGAAGTAATGAAATCAATTTTGTACACCCCGAAGCTGGTTTTGATGCTTTATTGTAAGGGATCAATCAGCATTTAGTCTCCAACAGTAGAATGTCCACATCTTGGATTCTTAGAGGTTTCAGGCAGTTTGAACTTATTTGTACTTATACTCCAGAAGACTTAAAAAAGCAGATAGAATATAAAGAGGCAGATTTAAACATTAAAAAGAGAGAAAAGAGTCCTTAGAAATCTGTGACCTGTTTGTGCCCTGAAAGCAAGCAGGGCACACACAGCTGTCCTTCCAAGGAAGAGGTCGGGTAGGCTTTAGAGAGCTGAATGCAACAGGAAATGTTTGTGAGATTCACTGAAGCATTAGAAGTGTTCTGGCACAATATCCAGGATATTTGTATTGACCTGTGTAACACTGCTGCAAAAAAATTTTGCAGCTCGCACCATCCTCAGGATATACCTGATAACTCTTTTTATTTTCCCCCTAAATGCTTTAAGATATGTTCATTTATATATTTTGTATTGGGCAATCCTACCATCAGGGAGGCTATAAATAGATTTCTGAAAACTGTGGCACTTTTTCTCCATTCTTGGCAAAAAGTAAATTGATTGAAAAGGCACTCAGTAAAGCATTCCCGACTTCCATATTCAGAATTCAGCAAAATGCTCAAAAATAAGAATAAGAAAATACATTGGATAATAGTAGGCTAGTAAGAACGAAAATGAGGGAGGGAGTTCAGTAAGGGAGCACTGCTTTTTCTTTTTTTTTAATAATTAATCAAAAGTTTCCATGTAAAAAAGGTTTCATATTAGACTTTTATGACAATAGTGATTTTATCCTTGCTGGGATAACCCTGACTGCTATTCACTGAAGTAGTAATAGGCTGCAGGAATACCCATGCACCCTTCTGTTTGTTTATTTCTCATGCATATTCCTATTTAGGGACTGAGAAAAGCCACTAAGAATTAAAGTATAAATCCTGTCAGAAAAGAGGCTTTGTGAGAGATGCAGAAAACTTAATAAAAATAAAAAAAGTCTGCTTACTAGTTTTAAAACCAGATGTGATAGGCCCCTATGAAATCATTTCCTACTGCTATCATGCTGATTAGCTGCACAGACTGTGTTCCTGGTCTCTTGAACAGATGGTGTCTGCTTCTCTTGCAAACTCCAGAGTTACTGGATGACAGAGGCATTTAAATTTGAAGCCCTTTAAAAAAAATTGTCCTGTTTTAGATTGACTTCTTGATGAAGATTCACATTTTTTTACTACAGGGTAATATTTCCCCAAAGCTTAAATCCCTACCACTTTATTTCTGGAACCACTCACAGGTTTAGCCTCCAGCTTTTGCTGTGTTGTGTTGGTCTGGCTCCCAGCTCCAAGGGTTTTATTTTCTGTCCAGGGCCTGCCACACTCCACCCATCAGCTGTGTGATTGAAGGAAGGCAGCATGAAGCAATCTTTGCTTACAACAGCATCTTCCAGAAGAACTGAGAGACTTCAAATCCTCTGCATTTGTTTTCTTGGGTAAGAAAACAACTACTGTTCCAATGGCTGTCTTGAGGACTTCCAGGTAAATAGGAATAGTTGCATGAACCAGCTTTATGACTTTGGCCAGTCAGTCTGACACAATGCAGCAATCAAGCACAGAATCCACAGCTCGTTCCCATCTGTCTTTATGTAGCACATAGCTTTGTCTCGCAGGGTGGATTGCGCATACATACATATATATATATATATATACACACACACATAAATATGTTTAAATGCTTCCAGTCAATATAAGACAGAACTGTGAATACAATAATGCTCCAAATGGCACTGAACACTTTATGAACTCAGAATTTATGTTACTGTTTAGTTTTGTTTTGCTTTTCTGTCATGTGTTTTCTTAGGAAGACCTCGAGCTGACAATACATCAACTGAGTTCTAAGCTAACAACTTTACTGCCTTATTTTATATTTCTAAAAATTATGTTGGAGAATTTAGTACCTGTGAAATTCTCATAGCTTCAGGGCTAAATTCAATACAAGGATCTATAGAGGCACAACTAGCACACACCATGACAGATGGATAAAGAAGCTGCGACTCCATTTGTTTGGAAGGAGCTGCGTGAGTCAAACCTGAGTACGAAAACTGAATTACTGTAAACATACAGACAGGCACAGCCCCATGTGGACTGCAGGGCTCATATGAGCACTCTTTTAGCTGCTCCACATGGGGAGGGATGCTGGTCACAAGAAGCTGTAACTAATGTCTCTCCTCAAATGACTGCATAACCCCTACAGCCTAACCCCAGTGCTCCCTCACCCACCACCTTCACCTCAGCTGCAGCACCTCTGCTTCTTCTGTCCGTGTTTGTGGGTGACAAAAACAAGTGGCAGATTGGACAGGAATATCATCTGCATGCCTGACATCACCCAGCCTTCACAGATCTGACATAATGAAACATTATTTCATACAGTCTCCATTTTTTCTGCAGTTGACTTTAGATTGATCCCGAGTGTCTGCTCACATCTGCTTGAAGGATTTGTATTTTACACTTCTTGCTGAGCACATAATGAATTGTAAATTCCCTGACTCACCATGTACAAAAATGGCTTACAAAAAGGATTTTCTCTTTCTCTGTCATATAATTCAGCAAAGCCAGGTCTCTGCTTGCTCTTTCAGCTGATTTAGCACCCTCTCACTCAGGAGAGAAGACCAGGGAATTTACCTTTCTTACATAATTTTTATTACCTTCTGAACCAGCCTCTTCGCATCCTCCCTGTGTTTAATTTTTGACTGAGATAAGCCATTTGAGACAGATCTGAAGACAAATTTCTATTGACCCAGAGGCCAGGGAGCCCTTAAGGAACATCTTGATCTTCATGATCTTCACTCTGCTGTCCTGCAAGTGCTTCCCTCAGAAAGGTGCTTAGGCAGTGAGAAGCTCAGGGAATGGATATGGGTGTTTATTTTACCTACAATGGCTCTCGTGTGCTCTTTGGCATCAGTGCTGCTCTCTGTTCCTCTCCATGGGGAAAGAATTGCAGTTGTAGAGAGGTGACCTCAGGAATTGCCATTAATTAACACTTCCACATGTAAATTAGCACCTCTATCATAGGCATGCAGAGAAGCTGCTGCTCCATGAGAAATGAGGGCACTCAAGTTACCAACAGCTCTGTCCAAATGTGAGCAGCTCCTTCCTACATCTTCTGCCAGGCCAAGCACGTGGACATGCCCATATCCACCTCTGAGAGAAGGGAAAATATTCCTGAGGATGTTAAAGGCAAAGTAAGTTATATTGCCAGAACATGTCATCTTCAACAAAAATCACATTTTCTAGCCCTCTCAAAATACAAAGAGCTTTCCACTGTGTAAAGCTTATGGTTTGAAAACTCTCCTAGAATGTCTAAATACAGAGAAATTAAATTTTTTTTATAACTCTGGAGCACAGAAGTTTTTATTTTCTTTCAAGTATTTCTTAATTTTTTCAGTCAATCTGTGTGGTTATCTCTTAATATTACAAAATTTAGAAAATAAATGGGGGTGCTCTACAATATTTTTTAATGCTGTTCTGGCGTATAAATCAGATGCTAGAGGGACCAGCTATTTTTGAAATTATCTCAAGGCTGTAAGAAAATTAATAGTTATTTTTGAATATAGCTGTACCTTCAGCTTGATCACACAATGTGGATTTCTAACCTCCTTGATTCTAAACATTTAAACATAAGCATTTTCAATTCTGTCTGGAGGAGAGCCATGGATCTGCCTGCTATGGGATTGATGAAATTATCTTTCTGATAAACAGCAGGCAGTTGGACTGCCAATAGTCACAAATAGTACTCAGGGAACAAAATAATCTGGCTGTAGGAGAAAAATCCTTTATTTTGTAATAATAAATGAAGAAATATTGACATGGAATCGCAACACTTCTGGCAGGAAAGCCTTATACATAATGAAAAAAAAAATCTCTTGCATGTAATTTGCACTACATAAGAAAAATTAAGAAACACATCTTTACTGCTTCAAATACATTTTTACTTTTCCTAGTGTCACTGTTGCATGGCAAGAGGACTGGCAGAGCTTCCGAAAATGGGGTAACCAGCTGGTACTTGGAATCAGGGTCCTTCTCTCTGTGTTAGGGAACCACTGGAGTGCCTTCACATGTTTTCTCCTGGGCAATTCACTGTCCTCTACCTTTTGTGGCTGTGGGGTCTTTGCTTTTAGGGCCTTGGCTTTGCTGCTTTGGGGGTTTGACACCAAGGTCAGCGACTGAGACTCGAGTGCCTGAACCTAAGGGCTGAGAATGGAATGGTGTTGGAGCAGCCTTTGGTCCAGTGGGTCTGCAGGACCTGGGTGATTTTGGGGCCAGCCTTAGGGAGATGCAGGAGCCCTGTGCTGCAGAGCATCCTTCATCCTTCACCCAGTGGGAGACACTCCTGGGATTTGGAGTGCCCCTGTGGTGCCTCCCAGGGCTCTGTGTGCTCCAGGCTCAGTGGCTGAATGTTTGCTCAATCAATTCTTGTGAAATTTTAAACTCTGGCTGCAAGAAGGCTTTTTACTTGATGTATATTTACACCAGGGAATAATGCCTCTTTCCTCATAGAAATAGTCTTGCTGTATGAGAGGAATTCGCGCCTATAAATTTAACCTTCCTAACCTGTGAATCTTATCACAAATGGGCAAAAATTTCCATCATGCTCCTTTTCAAGTCCTTCAAAGGAGAAAAAAATTTGAAGTTAACATATATACAATCATGAGCCCTGTGAGTTTGGCATTTCCTGGTGCTGTGCCAGGGGCAGAACCACAAATGTACATGAAGCAACTCCTCTTACGGAAATCTCCTTCATCCTCTGAGAGCCAGAAATGTTTCCATTTAGGAAAAACAGACCATCAAGTGGTGTGGTGGCACTCACCACCACAAACAGAGATCTTTGATGAAATCACATGCATGGGTCTGTTCTGACTGAGCAGGATATAATTTGCCTGCTCCACAAATGGCAACAAAAGAAATCAGTGCCTCGTGGTCCTTGTGGCCTGGTGTGTATCACATTGTTTATTTAAATATATCACATTGTTTATTCAAACAGGTCAATGAATCTGAGGATCTACTGCACAGCTTAAGCCATACTGGAAATTGAAAATGGAAAATAAATAATTCAGCAGTTGAATAGTAAAAATGCAAATTTTTGCTCTTTTTTTGCCTGCTTGAGGGATGTGGTTGTACATAAACATTTCCATTGGGACCTATGACTGCAGCTGGATGCAGTTTGCCCTGGCAGCACAAGGCCCCATCCAGAACTAATATGTTTAACAGCTCAGTCTGAAGCCCCTATCAGTACAACTCATCTAAAAAGATATTTCTCATGCACACTGCTTTTAAAGTAATTTTTAAAATTACTATTACTGTTCTGTTTTCCACACAGCCTGTCAGAAGTCCTGCTTGGCCTCCATTTACAGTCTGGGAATTCAGCATCTCATGGCACGAGAAAAATCTGCAAAATCTTGTAGAATTCCCTGCATTCAGTGTTGTGAGTACTTCTGTGTGGTTGCATCCTACAGGGGTTTTTTCAAACTGATCCTTATAACAACTTCAGCTTCCAGGGTATAGCTGAGGTACAGCACTCCAAATGGGTAAGAATCTTAAACCAATTTTGCTCATGTTAGAAGACATGTAAAAGTTATTAGTTAGAGACTAAATTTTAGGCAGAACAGGTTCTAATGAAACTTGATTAAACCGGAAACATGATTTACCAACACAAGTTGGTTTTGGTGAACAAACATATAAAAAAAAAGAAAGAAAGAAAGCACATTTTCAGTAACAATGAAAATGTAGCCTGTTTGTCTGTGAACAATTCATGAATTGTCTTGATGACGCACTATCGCTATTGAGTCAGGAATAGGTGACAATGTACAGTGGCTAAAGTTCTCTAATTAAGCATGGGAAACACACCCCTGGAATACAATTTCAGTGGAAATTTACACTGCTGAGAAGAATAGGATCATCATCCCTTTTTAAAGTGCCCTTCCTGCTTATTTCTTTAAGGTGTAGGTTTTTTCTGTGTCAGTAACTAGGCAGAATGGACCAAACAAAAAAAAAAAAAACCAAACCTGACTACTTGACTAAATTTTTGATGGGTAGTTTCAGAAAAGCTTAGGATGCAATGGCTCTTTAGCAGACCTTTGGGGACTGCCTTATGCTAGGAGTGCAGTTGATGGAACTTTTCTACTTTTGCTTTTATTTTGTGAAAATAACAAACATGAAGTGTGGGGCACTCAGACAAAAGTGTGTTATTCAATTTAGAGAAAACTACCAGGCAGGTTTCTAATCCTACCTTGAAATGCTTCCTAAACCTCCATGCAGCTTTGTTAGCAAGCAGTCTCTTCACATAAACATCAAACATCCAATAAATATCAAAACCAGTGAAAGCAAGGCAGTCACAGCTTATGCCCAGTAATGAGCTGAATGAGAAGGGAAAATCAGCTGAGGCTCAGCACACTGGTACTGAGCTGCTGTCCAACTCCACAGGGAGAACCTGGGAAAGGTTCCACAGGGCTCCTGCTCACCTGGCTTCTGCACTCTACTGGAGGAACTCTGTGTGCTCAGCTTTCAGTTCATGTGAGTTTGTTCCACAGAGATGCTGAATGGTGAATCTCAAATCAGGAATAAACTGGTTCCCTTCCCAATGGCAATCTGCCATGAGAGGTGTCTGCTGAAGGGGTGTGAGAGCAGGGGATGCATCCTGGAACCACAGTACACCAGAACCACAGGAGACTGAGAGGAAAAGGGAGCACCTCTGTGTGCGCCAAACCAGTTACTTTTTTACAATAAACCAGAGCTTCAGCAGAGCTGGGAGTTTGTCAAATAAGGCACACACACAAAGTTCCAATTTCAGCCTTGCTTTTCAGTGCACTGTTTTAGTTACACTGTTTAGTTTCGAGTAAATCTTAGGTGGAAGTGACAGCACGGCCAGAGCCATAAGAGCAAGCCAGCCCTGAGCCCTGCTGAGCCAGCAGGAGATCAGACTCCCTGAGGGCTCAGAATGGCTGAGGGTGCTCTCTGCAGCAAACACCCACTGAGACTCTGAGCTTCAGCTGCTCTGATGGATGTCCCAGCAAGCTGGCTGCCACCGGCCTTGTCAAACACGTTTCTGCACCAACACACAAGAGCACAAATAGCTCTCTCACTTCTTTTTTAGATGTCCATGGCCAGAACACCCCTGTGCAGATTAATAAGTCATTACTGATTTAGAGAAGCCCATCTCACAGAGTGCTTACACACATCCTGCTGTGCAGGGATGGCAGGGCAGCAGGACATGTCCAGGCACCACCTGCAGGCTGGCCCACAGGCTGGCAGAGGAATAGGGGTGGTCTCCAGACACCACTGCCCTCGTGCTGACTCTGCACATCCAGCTGGACTTAGAGGGACGTGGAAATGCATAATGATATGTTAGTAAGTAAAGCCCCTATTTAGGCTGACTTAAAGCAGCTTTTAATCTTTGCTAATGAAAATCTGCTGTTATGATCCTAAGTCTTTTTCCAAATACTTCTGCAGCTTTGGGCGCAATCCAACACCCACTGACTTAAAAGAAAAAAATCTGACTGTAGAAGGCCATTTCTGCTGTTAATCCTGTACCAGCTGCAGAGGCTGCCCAACAGGAGAAGAGTCCAAAATTCAGCAGGGGCTCCCCTGATCAACATAATGCTCTGTGTGCTTGCACAGGCCTCTGTGTGACCAACCTAATGCTCTCACTGTGCTTGCACAGGCCTCTGTGTGACCAACCTAATGCTCTCACTGTGCTTGCACAGGCCTCTGTGTGACCAACCTAATGCTCTGTGTGCTTGCACAGGCCTCTGTGTGACCAACCTAATGCTCTGTGTGCTTGCACAGGCCTCTGTGTGACCAACCTAATGCTCTCAGTATGCTTGCACAGGCCTCCTGCACACCCTGAGCACTGTGCACCAAGCTGTGCCAGAGGATGAGGAGCCCACAGCTTTTCTTGAAGCACTGCTGCCACAGCTCAAGTGCTCCCCAGGTTGTTCTTTCTCTTCTAAAGGAACTTGAGGTTTTGCACAAGCACAGGCTCAGAGTCCAGTTTCTATAGTAATATAAGTTGCCTCCTGTGAGCAGAGGAAAGATTGATCAGATTTGTAGTGTTTTTACTCTTCTGCTTAGCCAGAGCAGATGAGCCTCCAAGCAAAATAATCTGCAGCCTGGAGGGACCACTGGACTTGGCACTGGAGCTTCCCTTCATAAGCACCTCTTTTGCCAGCATGTCTGAGCTGGAAAGAGCAAACCTGGACGTGACAGCTGAGGAGAATGAGAGCAGGTTAGGAAGCACTGATGGCTGTTTTTCACTTCCAGACTCCCCTCAGCTGAGAGAACTGAGTAATGACTTTTGACTGGAGTAACATGAGTGCATTTGTGGCTTTCCCTGTTTTGCAGCCCCAGGGGTGCCCTCACCTGGAGCAGAGTGTGGCCTGGGCTGGCTCTGCTGCTGCTCAGGTAATTCCCTCACATTGGGAAGATGTCTGGGCAGTTTGTTAAGTTCAAAAGTGGGCAGAGAGCGGCCAGCAGAGACTGTCAGTGCAGGGACAGGTGACATGAGGGGAGCTGCCCCAGGCTGAGGCTGTTTAATGTGAACATTGACAAGTTCCTGAGGTAAACACTAAAGTGCCATTGCAACTTAATGTCACAATCAGAGAGCCATTGACAGGGAGGAAACCTGACTTAAACTCTTCAGGAGGAGCGAAGGTGTGCAGGGGGACAGGGCCCTGCTCATGCAGCAGCTCCTGCTCCAGCCTCCGTGCTCAGGCCTGAGGTGAGGCTCCAGCAGCCCAAAAAAAGCCATTAATGAGCTCCAGGGGGTTTTGTGTCTCTTGCCAGCTCCTCATTAGTGAAGGACTGCTCTAGAAAGGCAAACCCCATCAGGCTGTGCAGGCAGAGAGTGCTGCTGGGGCTGCTGCTGATTTACAGACTCAGCTGTTCTGGGTTAAGCAATCGCATATGGGAGCTTGTTGGGAGTTTCCTTCAAGTAAGCCCTAAAGTAAGTTACATCTTTATGGGAAAATGTTTAAAAATAAAACCATATGAAGAAGCATGCAGGAGTACAGGCTGAAAGGGGAAAGACAGCTATGGTTTTATTTTGCTGTAGCTCGCTCTCTGCATCTGGATAACAAGAGGATGAAGCAATGACTAAAAGTGAAGTTACTATTTCAGGGGTGAAGAAAATGGAGATTATTCCAAATTTACCTTCAAATATTTTTATTGATTTTAGGGTTTTTGTCTACTCCTTATGAGCAATGGAACTATAGCTTTTTGCCTTTTTGTTTCTGTTTCTCCAGTTGTGAAATTATTATAGTAGGGACAGGCAGTGGAAATTGCATAAGCTGGAGTTATCATCACTCTCCTGTGACCATGAGTGTTTCAGTATCTGGTTTTCATCTCTGCTAGATCCGAGCAGATCCTTTATGTGGGATGGTGATTCCAGCAAGGTCATGGCTTTGAAGGAAATGTTTCTGTGCAAATGTAAATTTTTTTACAACTAAAAAAATACGGCATAGAAATGTGACTTGAGCACAGCTAGAGGGCCAGCAGGAGAAAATCTGGGATGCAGGGTAGAGTCCATCATATGTGAGCTGTATGGGAAGGACATAAATTCATACAGTTTGCTCTAACCCTGGTTCTGAGGGAGCAGGGAGTGATTTTTGCTGAGTCTTTAGCTAGGAAATGCAGTTACAGTTTGCAAGGGAGCTCACAGAGGCATTCTCAGGAATGATGGGCTCGTGGTTCATGGAAAATTGTTTCATGGTGGCAGACAAGTTGGAAAAGAAATGGCTTCTATTGGGGAGGCCCAGACCTTCCCTTAGTATAGGCTGATTTCCCATCTTTGAAACCTCTAGGAAAAGGTCCATGAATATCAGCTGACAGTGTGAAAAATTATTACCTACTTTTAGCCTCTGTTCTTTTCCACTGTGTTTTGCCACAATATTTGGAGTATTTTCACAATCAACAAGGGTAAGGAAAACATTTTGAGAAGTTGGCAGAAACATGGTAACAGTTTAGCAGGAAGCTGAACACTCAATTTCCATGGAAGTGTATAAACTGAGATCTTTTTATAAGTAGGAGGAAATGAAGCTTATGTTTTGTGGGTTTTAAAAAGAAGTTACTGTATCTACCACATATTGCATTAAAATAAAAAGTCAAGGAAGCTGAAGTTACTCACATATGCCCAAACTGGCACACTCAATTTCATCTATAAATACCTGGAACTGATACATTAATTTATAGGTAAATGGTATAATGTCCTCTTAGGTTTGTGTGGCTCAGTGGTCCCATTTTTAAATTCTAATTTTAATGAAGGTTCAGCCTTCAGAGATATGCAGATCTGCTGAGAGGGGAATCAGGGGCTGGGAGGATGTGAGAATAGAGGAACAAGTGCTTGAGCTTCTTGGCTGGGCTGCTCCTGGGTTCCACAGCATTCTCAGCATGCATGAATCCTGAAGAATGCAGATTTCTCCACTTCTTTGGAAAATAAGGCACAGCAACAAAAAATCTTTGCACTTTCATTCAAGAATCAGTTCAGTGACTTTGGTGCAACTGTTCTGTTTTACACATTGGAATAGAGACAAATTTTAAACAGCGGAGCTTTCCAAATACAAATATGAAGCTCTTGAAAACAGTTCTCTTAGTCCTCTACTGAGTTAAATTTCTAATTATTCTTGCAAGGGTTTTCTAGAGAATTTTGTGAAAGGTGAAAAGAATTGCTGACACCACACTCAGAAACTGAGAGGTACAAAATAGATTTAGATAAGCTGATGCTTTGTCAATTTTTTTGGGTACTCATTTAAAAAAAAATTATTCATTTTCCTAACAAAAAAATAGCTCATCTAGATTTATACATATAAACACAAAAGGTGATAATTTTCCCCCCTATGTGATAAACACTTCATATAAGAAATATGAAGTGTTTATCACATGGGGGGAAATAATAATATAGAATAATAATATTTATGTTTAATAATAATGTTAATATTATTCTTAAACAAAAAACATAAAAAATATTTTATGCTTGAGAGATGGACTCAGCATTTGGGTGCCAAATGACTCACACCAAAATCCTTTCAGCTGCAAAGGTTTTATTCACTTTTATACCTGCAAGAGCCTGAAGAGAGAGGCAAGGCTTGAGGTGTGTGAATTCACTGAGAAGTGAGACAGCTGTAAACAGACACCAAAAGTAGTCTCTTTTTACTAAAAATGAGGCTTCCTCTGTGCAGTGTCTGTGTGCATCTCCCAGATGTTGTCTGAGGACACGAGTCCTGTCCCAGCCTGACCTCTCAAGGGTTCTGCTGGGCCTTACCAGGGACCTCCAGACAAAGATGTGCATTCAAGCACTGGACCTTCCCTTTGGCACAGGCAGTTACCACAATAACTCCATGGAAAAGCAGCTCTTTAGCACCATCCAGGCTTGGGAAGCCTTGCATGCTCTCACTGTGCTGGGAGCACTGCCTGCTCCTCACTGAAACACACAGCAGGCAAAGGGAGGAAGGATTTCACACAGAATTATGTGTATAATACACACACACACACACACACACACTGATATTATCCTCTACAAGTTTGTGGTTTATAGCTCTGATGAACTTCTGCAGTAGATATTAAAATACAAGAGGAAAATCTTTAGAAATAAAGTCTCCTAAAACAGGCCCAGTAGAAAAGTCAACAACTCAGATCTAGCTAAAGGCATCTGCCCAAAGTATGGAACAAAAAAGGGTACAGAAAGAAAAATTCTTGTTGAGACAGAGATCTGTGCATTGCTTCTGTCCTTAGAAAGGCTTCTCTCTTCTCATGCCATGGCCCATGTCCTGACTCCATGACATTTCTCACACTGTACCTGAGGCAGTGGGACACTCACCTCATCCGAGGCCTCTCAGTATTGCTACTTATTAATAAGTATTACTTATTAATACTCAGTATTAATAAGTCTTAATTGCTTAATTGGACTTCAGTCCCAATGCTGACATTCACTTTCTGTGGGCCTGCATAAGCAATTTCAGTGGAGCTGAATCCAAGTTCAGCAAACTGATGGATATTATCTTCATTGGCATCACAGAGAGCTTTTTGCCTTTTTATTTTCATGAAATATATGGCATAGAAATATTGTCATATTTATACTAGAGTCATAAGAACTCTCCTGCTCTTTTACTTAATATCACATTGGTAAAGAGCATCCAAGACCATCCATTTCACTGACAGCTTTTTCACTTACACATGAGTCTGCCACCATTTTATTTCAGGATTCATATTCAATGTTTCTTATCCAAAGTCTGGTGTGCCAAGTTATTTTCCTTCTTCCTTAGATGTTTGCCTCCAATCTGCTGACCTGCACTTCTACATGTGTTTTTTCTACACCATAAAATGCACTAGACTCAGGAGCCAGTGCATCAGCTTTTACACAAACATCCTCGTTCCCTCCCAGCCCTTTTCGGTTTTGGCATTATCACATTGTTGCTGCTCTGACAGCTATGAAAGGTTAATCATTATGACAACACAGGTATCAAGCAGAGATATTACCCAGCCTATTGCCTGCTCATGCATTCACTAATTATACATAACATGGGGACTTTTTCCATAACAGCTATGCTTCACTAACCCCTGTCCAGCATTTCTGGGAGAGTGGAGAGAGAAAATCCACAGAGCAGTGGATTTCTTAAGGGTTAGGTTGGCATGCACTCAGTCATGGCACCTCAAAGGCTTCAGAGTTTGCTCATGCAAACTCTGCATGAGATCCAGGGACAGAGATGATGATAAATTTTAGAGATCCAGGGACAGAGGTGATGATAAATTTTGACATGATTTTTGTGCTTCAAAGCAGCCTGGAAAACATGTGTGGCCTGCTGGGGTTATGGAGCACTGCTGGGCTGTGCTGGCGGCCAGTTTGAGTTGGTTATTCTTGTCCAGTGCAGATCCAGGCATCAGCATTGGGAAAAAAATGGCTCAAATGCTCTGTTCAGGTACAGCCAAAGCAATGTGTTTAGACCTGATGAGATCTAGGGACTTAAAGACAGATTGGCTTAATCATGAGTTTAATGACTCAGAGTACCAAGGTGATGGGTAATCCATCTTTCAAAAAGAGTGGTCTGGGAGCAGATTGTAAATCTGCTGCAGGATAAAAATTTCATTGTGAAGCAAGAAAGTAACTATCTTCAGGTGACACTGTGACATTGATGCCTGGGGCAAGGATGGAATGCAGGAACAACAAAAACTGCAGCCTGGTGATTTCTGTAGAGGTACATAGGTCCAATAGATGTTTCTGATTTGTTATGAGGAAAGAAGATCTTTAAGAAGATAGTGTGGATCACAGAGATTACTGAGTCAGCAGATCAGCAGAAGAAGCTGCAGGCCTAAAGAAAGAGAAACTATAAAAAGAGCACTGGTATGTAGCACACAAAAAATAAGGACAGAAATCTGTCTAAAGAGCATTCATGTCACTGAGCAGCAAACACAACCATCTTTTTGGAAGGCTTCTTCAGCATAAACATTACATCTAACTGGAGCAGGAATGACCAAGAACAGTAAGATAATACAAAAATGCGTGAAAGAGGTGTGAGCCTGCCCTGTGAAGGAGTGAGGCTCACGTAGTCCATGAGTGGTTAATGGCAGAGACAGAGATGCTCCTACCCAGAGGAAACCCAGGGAAGCCTGGCACTGGTGCCTTCCTGGATGCTTGTTTATCCACATGACAGAGTGTGTGTGAGTTGTGTGTGTGACCCTGGGGGTGCCACAGGGAGCTGCAGTGCTGATGGTCCTCCTGGGAATCCCTGCCTGGCCCTGGTTCAGGTGCCTGAGGGAGGAGAGCACATGTGCAGGCTTGCTGTGCTTTGGCCAAGTGCAGCAATGTGATGCTCTGAAAGCAAATTCTGCCTGAGAGACAACTTTATGGTTAAAATAAGGAATTAGATTTAAAGGAAAAAGTAACTATTAAACATCCATGGGCTATATAAGGATGTGCTGAAGGACAAAGGAAAAGTAAATTGAGTCTTCTGGCATAATAATCTCTAGGCAACCTATTTTACTGCAGTTTGGGGATAGTATTATAACTGTGTCTCTGTAGCCATTTTGAGTACCTGGAAGCATAAATAGTAGCAGGAATAAATAACCCACTAACTTATTGGAAAATGCTGGTTTGTTTTTTTTTTTCAATGGTTGGCAAATAGATATTATTATTATTATTATTATTATTATTATTATTATAATTATTATTATTATTATTATTATTATTACTACTACTACTACTACTACTACTACTACTATTTTGTGACCTTTTAATTTTGATTTAATTCTTGTGCTAAAAGAAATTCTTCCTACACAGGAGCATTTTAAAAAACAGCTGACTATCAGTACTACTTACCCTTTTTTTGGTTTAGTTTGGATTTACTCCCTGCACTAATAAGATTGCCAGTCAGATAAGTTTAACAGCACCTTCTAGGCTTAGTTAGCCCAGAACTGCAAACATTTCACATTGAGACAAAAGCAGCCTGCTTTAGGTTAAGATTGCTACAAAATAGATTAAAAAACCTGTTTTTCTGCCAAAGGTCTGTAATTCTTTGTCACAATTCTTATCTCCTTTTCCACCTTGTCTTCTCTGTCTTTAAGAGAGCACTTTTCTTTCCTAGAAAACTTTATTGGTTCTTCTGTTTCTTCCAGTTAATTGTTATCATGCTGGTTTTCAGCAGATTATGTATCTATTAAAACTCTGTAGAGAGACTTGGTCTTTTCTATTATGCTTTATGAACTATTTAAATATGCAAACAATTTGTTTGAAGTGAAATGTCACTGAAACAGCTAAAAATGTATTCTTAATATTCTGTGAGATGTCTCACCACTGTCCAGTTCTGAGACAGTTTAGACCAGTGCAGAGCTATGTGAATTAGTTCTTTTTTCATGTTTTAGTATGTATAATCTTAGGCTGTATAATCTTAGGCTACTCTGAGCTGCCACTGAAGTCGGCTGACAATAAGATTGGAATGACTGAAGAGATCAAATTCCATCCAGAGAGACCTTGACAGGCTTGAGAGAAAGGCAAACCACACGGAGTTCAGTAAGGGGATTGTCTTTAAACTGAAGGAGGGTGGATTTAGATTCAGTATTGGGAAGAAATTCTTCCCTGTGAGGGTGGTGAGGCGCTGGCCCAGGTTGCCCAGGGAAGTTATGGATGCCCCATCCCTGGAACTGTTCAAGGCCAGGCTGGGTGGGGCTCTCAGCAGCCTGGGATAGAGGAAGGTGTCCCTGGCCATGGCACAGGGCTGGAACAAGAGGATTCTTAAGGTGCCTTTCAACAGAGACCATTCTAGAATTCTGTGATTTCCAGACAAACTGGAGCCATGCTGTGGATGGCTTCTGAAATAAACCACCTTAAAAAGTTAGCAGGCAGTTAAAACTCAGTGAAGTCAGACTTTAGGATATCATAAGAAGATACAACTATTGAGATACCCATGCTAGCTAATGAAATAAATCAATAAAAAATAAACAGTCTCCCAATCACTGTGATATCTGCTTAGTGATTTTTTCTTCTCTCCTGGGGAAATTGCTCAGTGAGCACGTCTGGCTCTAGAGAGAAAAGTGAGACCTAAGGAGGGAGGATGTTAAGAGAGACAGCTGAGGTGGACTTAGTTTTTACGAAGTAGTGGGGAATTACTAGTAGCTACAGGATTGTTATTGTTTTAAAGTATTAAAAAGCATCTGGAAAAAGTAAAAATGCAATAATAAGATAGTGGTTTTGGATAGCTTTGCTTAACAAACAAAAGGAAAAAAGAATTTTGAAACAAGGAGGAACAGCTAGGGAAGATGGAGCGTCATATCTGGAAAATGAGAAAGAAGAAGTCAGGGTGAAAAAGAAAACAAAAGGTAAGAAACAGGGATTTTATAGTCATTTGTGTTCGGCTTGTCTGCAATAACACCAGCAGAAAATCCCAGGAGCAATTTTTCCAGCAGATTAATACAAATCCTTATTTCAAACTGCTTCATTTTTCAGAGCCTTATGTTTTGTTAAAGTGTCTTTTTTTCTAGCTATATAGCAAATATTGCTTTCTGTAAAAGCCTACAGCGTTAGCTGGAGTAATGGAAGCTGATTCCAAAGAGTGCAATCCTCCCTTTGCAGTCCATGATGCAGGAGAAGGAATGTGTCTGTAACACCCCAAGGGAGTCAGTGCAGGTCTGGGGAACACCAGGTGTGGTGGGAAAGAGCAGGAGAAAAGTGTGGGTTTGGCTGCCATGGTTATATCAGCTCCTATGACCATGGCAACATTTGGTATTGCGCTAAAGTAGAAGTGTGCAGGAGTAGTTTTCAAGTTTGATGTTCAGTAAAAGCTTACTGGCTGGTTCAGGTTTCAGACAGAAACATTTCACAACCCAGTCTGTGATACACCCCTTAAAAAAGGAATCTGAGTTACCAAAGGGCTTGAGTATGAAAAAGTTGTGATTTGTCTGATTTTACTGTAATGTATTCCAAAGATCACAGCATTGTTTAAAAAGACTGTTGTTGTTTGCTCTGAGATTTCAGAACTTCCCACACAGTAAAAAAGACATTGAAAGGGCTAAACTAATGAAGAGTTGAATTACTAAGCTAAACTATGTCAGATTTCTTCCAAACCAAGAAGTGTTTATTGCCAAAGGTTTATAATGTCTAGAGCAAAGATATATTTAAACCTATGTTTAGTTAATCAACATATCTAAACTGAATACCAGTGGCTCCACTAAATGATATAATCAGTTCTGAAAACATATTTTCTAGATTAAAGCCCAGAATTTACTCCTTGCTCCCAGAGTTACCTCCTTGCAGTATCTGTGTCCATTTTGAGTGAGTTTCCATATTTGGAAGCCCACAAAATGAACATAAGGACTGGATATCTCACAAAATTGTGTTCACCATGACAATAATGTTACCATTAGGGCCCAAAATCCTAATATAAGGCAACCCAAATAGTAATATTAGCATTAAAATGTATTAATACTATATTAAAATATTGTATTTATGGCTCCACAGTCCTCATTTTGATATAAGCCAAAACTCCCTTGAGCGTGGTGGCTTTAATCTATGTCCATGCAGCTTAACAATTGGATACAGACTTTTGACCAGTCAAAACACAACAGTCTTTATTTTAAAGGCAGAGAACAGACTCCAAGTGAGCTCCTTCCAGGAGCAGTTAATGCTAAAGTCATAAAACTGTGTAAGCTTTGCAGCAGAACACACATAAAGGTAAATCAGAGGGTGTTTTACACAAGAAACAAATCATATCACACACAATATATTTTTGAAAGTAGGTTAAGTACTTTATACATTCCCAAAAAAAAGGACAAAATGTCAAAATAACATGACTGCAGAGTATGTGGTGATGATTTTCAGCACATAAATGAGATCAGACAAGTAAGTATTTTGGCGAAAATCTGTGAAAGCTTCTAAGTTGAAGCAGAAGGACGATTCTATGCCAGTTTGAAACTGACATATATTTCTACACAGCTCTTTCTTTGATGCATATAGAAAGCCATATTTGACACCTTATTTAAAAGATTCCACTCTGTATGAAACAATTCTGTACTAAGTGGAAAATGGCTTAAAGTGCACACTTGACTTTTCTATTGGAACAACGATTTCAGCAGATGGTTGAAATTTTGTCACATGTTCCTGTGATTTCCATAAACCAAAGGCAGCTGAGGAACCATTTCACAGTTCAACATTCTTTGAAGACGATGTGAGCCCTTCCCCAGATTTGGGATAACAATCAAAATTCTATTTAAATGTGAACTATATTCATATTTCATTGATTTTAGATCATCCATTATTTTTGTTCCCAATAGCAATCATAGAACTCAAACTATAGAGCAAATTTCCTTTATTTTCCTTATATCTCACTTCTCCCAGTCAGATATTGCCATATATTTTTGCCTTGCTGTCAATAGTTTCTCAGATACTTTCAGACACCGTTATAAAGTCCGTGATCTCCTCAGGAAAATGCTGAATTCAGGACAGCTGTTGTACAAGTGATGTAAACAGAACAGTAACACCTAAAGTTGGATGCACCCAGTCTTGCAGTAAATGTTAGGGCTTCTGAGGTAATTAATTTTATATGTGGAAACCCATGGAACTGAAGACACCCCTGTGTCTCCTGTGAAGTGTTTAACTGTAAAATACTATGTAGCAGAACAGCTCTAATAAATTGTTTCCTGTAAAACTTTGGGCCACAATAAATCCTGCAAGTTGCTGCAGTGTCGATTACCAGTCTCTCTGTTGTGAGATAATGCAATGGAAATCCTCCTTTTCCCACCATGCAGATGAGAAAAGTCTTTCTTTAAGGCCATTGTGCAGCAGGATATGGAATAGCCCAGGGCAGCATATGCTCTTTCAACTTTTCTAGGAATTTTCTGCTGTAAGAATCTCCTCTATTTACAAGAACACCATTTAATTCTTCTTTTTTTCAAATGTGAAATCAGTAAGAAGAAGTGAGCAAAAGAAATACTTTGAACCATCACTTTCTAGGAGGAAAAACATGAAAAGTACTAGGGGAAAAAAAAGTTTGAAAGACTTGTAGAAGTTTTTTTTATTTACACATAATTAAATTTTTATAATTTCTTCTTTCTTATATTTGTACGTGTTCCTGGATTTTACTTTCTGTCAACAAAAGAAAAACTATGAAAAATTAAAAGAATGACAAAACCTCCATTCTTATGATAGGAAGGGTTTCCATTTCTATGTTAACGTTTTTGAAAGTAAGGAAAACAAATGAGCACAACGCCTGATCATAAAATATTGGCATTTCTTGGAATGCCACTGGTGGCAATTCACTGCTTCAACAAATGTCTCATGCACTTCCCAGAGAGGTGTTGTCCTCTGATTTCCAATGGCAGCTGAACCTTGGCTGCTGCTGAGTTTTTCTGCCTTCTTTAGCCTTGGTCACAACTTGACTTCCATACAAAATCCTGTGAGGGTACTATGGAGAACTTTCTTTCTCATAGTTGAAGAAACATCAAAGGAATGACTGGATTTATTCTGCTGAAGTGGTGAAATCTGCCTGAAAATGTCTTGGCACATGTAAGAATAATTTATTTTGTTCCAGTTAACATGTGGAGCCATTTGCATTGCACTGCATATTCATTTAGCTGTCATCACTGTGGGTGGGTTTCCATTTTCCACTCTAGGTCTGAGCGCTGGTTTGGTAGAAAACTGTTCCTCCAGGAACGTAGGAAAAACTGATCTATAGTAGCCATAAAAACAGGCAAGGTGGAAAAGGCTTTTACCTACAGGTGTTGATATTTCATTGCACACTTCAATCCCTGCTGAGCAATTGCTCATAAAAAGAAAAGGCTTTGGTTAGGCTGGCAAAGATTAGAAATGCCACATATTACACACCCCAGACAGCATTCCGGGCCTGGAATGTGGGTGCCCTATAAATGATAAATACGACACAGTAAATAGATGGCAGAAAAATCAGAGATGTGAAGATCCTACAACCTGAAATGGAAATAAAACTGGAATTTCATAGTAAGAGATGGCAAAATGACAACAGAAGCACTGAAATAATACTTTTTTTCAGTAGGTTCAGAGAGTAATAATAATACTTTTTTTCTGAAGGTTCAGAGAGTTTATTACTTATTTTATTTTAGATCTAACATTTTAGAGGTCCAGAAAATTGCAGGAAAAAAGTTTCTAGTTTTCATGTGGGTTTTGTCTTTTGGAATAGGTGTTCCAAATAACATGAAGTAGTATTTGCTAAAGATGTATGTGGCCAATAGAGCTCTGCAGGATATTTTCATTCCTCCCACAATGACATCACTTCTCTGCAAGCCTTCTACATAAACACCTTGCTGTTTGGAAAAAACATTTATTTTTGTATTCTGTATTCTTTGCTTTATGCTACTTGTGTGGCTGAAAATCTCTCTGAACAAAGCAAATTACAAAGTGTCATTGGAATGGCCAAATTCCATGGAGAAGGGCCCCCAAATCACAGAGTTAGAGCAACCACAAAACGATGACTAAAAAATTGCAGAGAAGTGCTCCCTTTTCTATTCTATTCTAGAATAAGCACTGCTGTGCTAAGGAAAGGTGGGGAGCAGAGGAATGTAGAAAAGTCATCCTGCCATCAAAGAGTTCCAGCCTCAATGTTAAACCCTGTTCCACAAACACATTGCTCTGTTAAAAAAGATTTTTCTTCTCTGCTTGAGGATTCAGAGTTGGATAAAGTTGAGAAGTTATTTTGTTGGGGTAAACCCAGTAATTGGGAATAAACAGCTGGGGATGGGCAAGCTCAATTACCTGTTTGCTCACGTACAGTCCTCATAAAGAAAGGCAAGGGAAGCATTTGCAAACACTTACTGCCCTTTCTGTAGCCTAAAGACTTTCTCTCTGGTTTTCTAAGAGAGTTTGAGCTCTCTTAGAAAATTTTACCAGTCTAATATTAGTGAGTACAGAGAGAGGTGTATGAAAACAAAAATATCTCCCAAAATTCTCTTACAGGAAAAATACCTTTCATGTATTACACTCCATTTAAGAAATATGTTACAACAGTAATCATGAAAGTCAATAGTATGTTTGTTTTCTCAGGGAAATACCAGTTTCAAATTCAGCTGTGTAGGTGGGACTGGCCTCTCTTTACCTCTGCAGGTTTGAAAAATGCAAGCCATGCACTGTGAAGATTTGCCATGCTGAACATTTATTTTGGTACCATTTTGTCTTGCAATCTCAAGCCAGAATTGTTTCATGTTAGACACCTATGAGCAGTTTCCAGATATATCAAAATTACTTTCAGGTAATTTTGGGATTATTTGTGCAAACCAGCCCATTGGCCCAAGGCAGGAGGCATTGAAAGCTGTGCATTGGAAGTGGGGACCCCAGCATCCTGCAGGTGTAGCAGGATGAATTCCACACATTCACCTCACCCAGCAAAAGGTGGGGATCCAAAAACTCTGAGGGGACTCTGCTTTCCTTGGCAATGCTGAGACTAATTTAACTTAAATGATGAATGATTTTGATTATGAGAGAAGAGAAAGAGATCCAAAGAGAAGTCTTGAGTTTGATCCTGAGGGATCCAAACAAGAAATAAACCAATTTATTTCTGTGCCTAATTGGAAAGACTATGCCATCAGATCTAGATTAGCCTGAAATAGTGATGGAGCTTCATGTCTGTACCCATTTCAGAAGAAAATGTGCACTCATAGACTCCTGAGCTCCTGTGAGCTCTGACAAGGTAAAACTGATTCATTCAAGAGCAGAGGGAAAGAGGCGAGTTAGGGAAAAGCTCTCCATCGCTGAGAGCAGCATAAGCCCAAAAAATTAATACATATCAAAACCAGGGGAGGATAGAGAATAACTTGGCAAGATCCAAGACAGACTCTGATTTATTACACAGATAACGTTCTTTGGCAACTTAAAGCACAATGATGAAGAAATTTTCCAGGCTGGGACATAATTTTATACTAATTTTTCAATTTGTTTAATTTTGGGCTTGGAATAGGAACACCAGGAGAACACTGTGGTATTACATTTTAGCAATGGGGCACTACTTGAAGGAGATCCATTATGCTTTGCATCTAAAAAAAATTATTATTTTTTATGAGTTTTTATAAGCTTCCATGTTTCCCCTATCAAACTCTATTTTAATTATTTGTTTGTCTCAGTAAGCTTTTCTTAGCATATTTGCAGAAGATGAGTGCAATGCATTATGCTGTGCCAATTTCTTCCAAAGCAGTTGATGACAAAAACTAACTTAACCTAGAAATAATGGATTTTTCTTTTTACTGCTATTTCAATGGTCCAGTCTTCATTCCAGTATTATTGTGAAATATATAATCAGGAAGGTGTATTTTGACAGCTCTTCTGAAGCTGAGTAGAGAATAATTAAAGCAAATAGCAATTAACCTGTGGCAGGGAAGGCATCATAATGTAAGTGCTGCTTCAGGGAAATTTCTGTTGTAAAATCAAAAGGATAGACAAGGAGAAAAATAGTATTTGAGGCAAGCTGCCAGTCAAATTATGTTCAGTATGGTTGATTTAATGTTCCTTCATCTTCCTGGTCAGAGTCCTGATCTTGAGGAACATATTAGGAGCTTGCAAGGAGCTATAAATACAGAGAACATGAAATAAACACAACATTGAAATTTAGGATTAGAAAAATCAAATATATATATATGTATATATATATATATATATATGTATATATGTATGTATATATATATATATATATGCACCCACTGAAAATGAAAACAAGACTTATGTAACTAGGCTTAGTTTTGTTATTTATAAACTATGGGTTTTATGCTTTTTAGTGACTAAATTGCTGAATACACTGAGGCATGTCAGTAAAAGCTTTAAAATGGCTATTCAGGGTAAAACCAAAGTCCATAGTATGTTGTCTGAAGCACTGAGTAAAAGCAGATGTCTCAAACAGACCAAACATGAAATCAGAAACTATCTCAGTCAGAGTTTTCTTTTTTTTTTTTTCCCCTGTTCTTAATAATTCCTAACATTTGTCTTTATTTTTCTATTCTTTGAGCTGATGCTCTCATGGACTGCATATTACTCTGCAAGATGCAGTCTGCTGTAATTTATAACACATCATGTTATATGTGAAATGATGGTTTATCTTTTCCTCATCTATATCATTTGACATTTATTTTGTTGAATTTTATCTGCCGTTTAAATGACCAGTTGCCCATCTCAAAGGGTTTTTTCTTTCTTTAGTGAATCTTCAACTTCTGCTCCTACTCTCTGTTTTCAGCTCTTTTATCCTTCTCATTTGACAAGGGAGATTTTGAGAGCCCTTTGGAAAGCCAGATATATTATATTAAGTGGATCTTCTTTATCACAGACTTTTTGTCTCCTTCAAAAAAAACCAAAGAATAAAGATTCATTTATGTTTTAGTTTATCTGTTTCAATTTTTCTTGTACTTTCAAATGATTTTTAAAGTATCAATATCAAATTTACTGCCTCGTAATTCTGTGCCCTCCTCAGGACACACATTTATAATATTTTATATTTCTCAGCCCTCAAGTACCAAGGTGGTTTTGATCTAGAGCTCATGAAACAGAGCCAGGTCAATTATTGCATCACATATAAACTTTAGAATAGCTGGAGATGGTCCTGGCAGATCTGCCTCTTGCCTAGACTGACGTTCCTGATATGTTCCTAACTGTCCTTAGATATTCTTATCTACTTTATACTCCACAGAATGAGAACGAAACTGTGCTAAGTTAGACCCTCTCATACTCTTCCGGGGCTCTCTACCCTCTGCTAATTTGACTGTAAATTTTGCTGCTAACATCAATGGCTTTAAGTTGCAAAATTCCAGAATTTTGTTTCCCATCTCACTACTCGAAGAATAGAAGCAACAGGAGAATCACTTTGAGGAACAGGAAAGTGCTATTTCCATTTGTCTTTCTCCTTGGTATGAAAACAAATTGTCTGCACCCACAAGCACAGTATTTCAGAAAGTCTAGTATTGAAAAACCATACAACTTCTCCATATAAAAACATGGACTCATAAGAAATTCTGGAATAGCTGGCAAGAAGGAGAGTCCCCGTCTTCAATTCATCTGCCTTACTTCAGCAGTAGCAGAAGGTGCATAAGAGAGATCTGATCCAGCAGAATCTGTCACTGTACTTCCCTTAATCAAGAAAACCCTTCTGTACATCTTAAACACAAGAGTTTTCCAAGAACTCAGAAACTATTCAGCGTGCTGCACTGACTGCATGAAGTATTACAAAGGGCTCTAGTTGACATAAAAAAATATTATTGTCCAGCAGCAGGGACCATGAACTACTTAGCTGTAATGTCACACTATTAGGTTAAAGGCAAAAGGAACAACTACAAGGTTTGTTTAGTATAAAAAGATAAAAAAACCCCTCAGGAGAATAAAACAGTAATTTGAATTTCTGCTGCAGGATGAGTCAGGCATTGTAGCAGCAGCCAAGCCCTGCCATGGCTGAGACAGGGGCTGGTGGCAGGCACTGCTTGGAAAGCTGCTGGAAGCTGGAGCCAAAGCACACTGGAGAATTCCTGCAGATTAATTTCTGTTGGTGTTGAAGGGTGCATCTGTCCTCAATCCTCTGCTTGTCATGACTCTCCTCTGCTCAAGTGGGCTGGAAAGAGATAAAGCTGAAAAGACATTTTACTAGGGAGATAAATACTGCTGGGATCGTTAACATTACAAATAATATACCTTCCCAAATGCAGACTGGAGAGCAGATATTGCCAAAATGGTCCAGTTAATACAGCTTGTTACAGGTGAAAGACTTCAGCATTTCCAAAGCAAAATGAATTTTCATTCTGCCATGATTTTTGGTGAAGGGATTAATTTGAAACTGATAGGAGCTTACACATTAATTTTGCTTAAATATCAACAAATAGTAAGTTTTCTTTTGAAAAGGCCAAGCTTTTAGATAGCAAGAGAAACAGTCAATAAAAGAAAGTGGGATGGAGAGGTTAAGTTATTTTTTAAACAAAGACAAAAATTGTCTGAAAACTGTATCCCTGTCTGAAAACTGTAGGGATATGTGAAAATTAGTAGTTGAGAGATTGTTGGACAAATAACCCTCTCTTGTAGAGCTGAAAAGAGCAAAGCTGAATCTTGAAGATTTAGGCAAAGCAACAGATGAGGGAGAAGACGTGAGGAAGTGAAAGTTGCCAGACTTTGCAGAGGAAATGAAGAACACATTGCAAACCTTGGACGGCAAAATGAAGGAGCAAGAGAAGATGGGAGATTTAAGGCAATGCAGGATATCCTACAGACACGTTGTGCTCTCAGTAGGAACATGAATGTAGTTTATGGGTGTGAAGATAGGCGAGATGATGCAAGAGGGTATTAGTGAGAAGTGTGAGAGGAGAGCTGGCAGCCAGATACAGGGACCTCCAGACACTCCCACTGAGGGATTTACTGTTCCACCCCACAGTGATGAACAACCTGGCACAGAATGCTGCAAGGCTCTGAACAGGATTTTAATCATTCCTTCAGGTGTGGGTGTAAGGGGCAGTAACACCTTTTAGCTGAATAATGTGATAGTGACTGAGACACGGAAGGAGAGGGGGAAATGAGGGCAGGACAAAGTTAGGTGATGCCTGCCTCAGGCAGAGGCAGGGAAACAAAGGGAGGCAGAGACAGAAATGAAGATCCAGAAGGGAGAGGGCTTGGGAAGCAACACTGAAAATGTGAGAGCAATCCAACAATGCACTCAGTCTCTGAGAGCTCAGTGTGGTAACTGTGGTAGCTGGATTTTAGGTAAGGCTGAGAAATGAGGATGTGCTGGTGCTGGGAGCTCAGCAGAGAGGGAGTTGAGATCTCTGTGAGGCTGGGCAGTGACCCTGGGCTGCTTTGGAACATACGGAAATTGTTCTAGCATAGAGTGTGAACTCTCCTTTTTACATGTATTAAAGAACTGCAGCCACCCTTCCGCCACACAACATCTTTAAATGTGTATTGCCATGGCCCTGATGGTCACAGACAGGTGGTGACAGGCAGCAAGCCAGCATGAGATCTAAAAGGTAATGTATAAATTATACATTAAATATTTATATACATTATATATAAATGTAAATATGTGTAAAGTATTATCTAAAAGGTAATGAGGAAAGTCCAGTGCTGAACCTCATACAAAAATTCACCCACTAAGATGGAGTGCTAATGTTTATAGTCACTAATGGTGAGAGAAGGTTTTCTGGGTTAGAGAGACACTAATCTATTACATTTGTTTATTTAATACAGACATTGTGTGGCAAGAAAATGTAAGAGTCACCGTAGCAAGTTTAGCAATTATTTTTACAATAATCTGTGGATTTCAATCCATTTGTCATTTCCCATTCTGTAGTCAGCAGAACACAATCATTTTTATCAGCCCTTCGAGTGCTACAATACACCATCAAGACTGCAGAAAAATGGAGATATAGAAGTAATCTCTGCAACAGGTGGGGGTGTTTACATATAGATAGCATGTTTAGTTTGATAAATGCTTCTTCATGTAGTCAGATAGTTTTCTAAATATCTGATATCAAGAAAACACACAGAAGGTGCCAAGTTCCATTTCTGTTTCCTAGATAGAGCAAAATGAACTGAATTTATAAATGCCACTGGTGTGCCACTCATTTACAGACATTAAATTCTGAAAATTGTGAAGAAGGACAGCAAAAGAGAGGCTATTTCATTTTAATAGAGAAGTGACAGTTCTGTGAACTTTCTTTGTCATGTCTCATATGAGCTTGCCTAGCAGCATGAGTGAAAATGACACCTGGGAAAAGAGGCCAGCATTGTGAATTTAGCGACAATTTGTTGTTTTCTGTTTTTCCCAGACATCTTCCTTGAAAAAAAGGGAACTCTGAAAGTCAAAAAAATTTTGAATGCAAAATAGAATTGAGACAAACCTTACTACAAATTAACTCTATTGGTTTACCCTGCCAAAAACCAAAAGAAAATGGGGGTGGCGATTAGGGGTTAGATTTCTTTCTTTTTTGCTTTTTTTGCATTTTTGCAATAACCTCAATTAAATACGAAAATATGTAGGCTATTCTTTTAAAAGAAAACATATAAATATATATATACATTAACATGATACCAAACCCCAGACACCTGAATTTACCGTTGCATTTTTGAATTTTTTTCCTGATATAGTTCAATATTGTTCCAGGTAAGGGGAAAAAAAAGTCCACACCAAATATCATGTAGAACATATAAAAGAGGATTTCAAGATTGTTTTCAAAGCACAGTGTTGAGAAATGGTGGGCAGATATTCCACTGTGTTGGAGTCCATGTAAAAGGCAGCCTGAATCCTCTCCCCTGGCAGGGATGGGGCAGCAGGAGCCCAGGGGGGAGCTCACAGGGCAGGGGAGGTTTCACAGCTCCATCCCTGCATACCCAGGGGCCAGCCTGAGGGGCACAGGGACAAAGAGTGAGTGCAGCAGCATCTCTGCTCTGCTGGGCACCACAGAGCCCAGGGCTGACACCCACACTGCCCTGGAACGGGAGCTCTCCCTCCAGCTGGGACTGTTCTCCTCATCCTCCTCCCACAAAGGTACTAAAACCCAGTAGAAAAATTTGCACTTAAAAAAAATGTATTTATTTAGTTAAATTTAATGAAGCCCTATAGGTTATTTTCTCAATTTCCAATAATGGATTAATTGAAGTACCTATATTATCTGATCATGGCCTGCCAGTACAGGCTAGAGCTGAAAAATTGTATTAACAGCCTTCTCAAGCTAAGCCTTATTTTTCATGGCTCATTAACTTTGGTGCAGTCTGCTCCAGGCTGAAATTTTACAAGATTCCAGTTCTAAAGTGTTTTCTTTAAGAACTGATAACTAAAAATGACTGGCAAGTTCAATGGTATATAAAAATAAGTAAGTTATTAGCATTAGACACTTCTAATTTACAGGGCTTGAAAATGTCAGAAAAGGAAAAGGTGGCAGACAGTTATCACTGCTAATTCCCTTCCAGCTTTGTTCTGGATACATTTAATTGCAGTAGCTGTGAATGGAGTGCTGCTCTTCAATGTGAAAGAAATAGAGTAGAATTATTTTGTACAAACTTCAATAAGAATATCTTTGTCAAAGGTGAATGGCACTCAGAGAATTACCTCGGCAGCCAGGAAAATGTCCTTTCCCAGAGCTGGGTGAGAAGAGAGGGGAGAGGGATCTCTGGCAAGCTTTGGCCATTGCTTTGCCAGCTCTTTGGAGGCAGCAGGGTGCTCAGAGCCTCCCCAGCTCCCCACCCTGCCCTGCCCTTGTCCTGTTTGGGCAGTGTGGCCAGGGCACGGCTCAGGGGTCTGTCCTGGGGGTGCTTCACCGCTGCCCACCCTGCTCACACTGCCCACCCAGCCCAGGGCACAGCCCAGCACTGCAGGGCTGGGGATTTGCAGCCCCAGGGTCAGAAATGATTCCCCAGTGTGAGCTCCATGGCTGCTCTCAGCTCCTCAGAGGCAGAACAAAGAACTTTCTTGTCCTGCAGCTCTCATTAAAGTGGTGCAGGACATCTCTGCATCATCCCTGGACAGGGAGTGGGACCTGCCCACCTGTGACTGCCCGTGGTGGAGCTGATCACCAGATTATTGAATGCAGCTGCTCCCCAAATAACCCAGCTCTCCTAGAAAAGCACAGTTTACCATTTGTGGGGCAGGAAAGGTTAAATGTGTGTTTGACAGCACTTTAATTATTGCCACACACTAAGTGTGACAATCTGCAGAGCTGGGAGGGGCTTAGGTGTGGAACAAAAGCAGATAAAATTCAACAAGGTTTGTTTCTGCCACCTCACTTGATTTTCAGTTTCTCAGATACTGAAAAACCTTGGCCTTATGTTTACAGACAAACATATTAATAGTTAAATTTTTTGCACTCCCTTTAAAAAAAATTGGAATTTGTCTTCTTGTCTTCTTAACTGCCTCACTTAAAGAAAAAATGGCCTTTATTATTACACAGTATGGGTCATGTTTCCATTACCAGGAGATTTGAAAAAAAGCTGTGAAAGAAATGTTGTCAGAGAATCCAAATCCAAGTCAATACACTATTTTATCAACATCAACTCTACTTTGTAAAGGAGGTGCCCATTTCACAGGAATTGAATTTATTGATTAAATAGTGGGAGAAATGATGTTCCAAAAAAATTGAAATATTTCAAATTTTTTAGATTTTTTTTGTTCTCAGTTTGTATTTTGGAACTTGGCTTTATGTAATACCATATATCATAAGACTGAAACTGCTTCAAAGAAAGAAAAATGGTTTCAATATGTATGAAGAATTTCTTTCCATATGTCATGAAGGAAAAACAAATGTTTTGACAACTGTTTTCTCAGGAGATTTGTATGTTCTAAGGAGCAGTAACATGTCACAGCTGAGCTGGTGAACAGCAGCAGTTTGAAATAGCCAGTGAGAATGGCTGGTCCAAAAGACATTTTTATAAGAATACCAAACTGCAATGCCATTTTTCATTTAGCTGGTGACTGGCAGTCAACATTCCTTTTGGATTTGAATAAACATTCTTTATATAATGATTTCTTACCATTTTAGTGTCCATTCTTCCTCTTTTCTCTAGCAATTCTGGGCTTTGTTATGTCCCTGCCTGTGATGTGTTGGAGGTGGTTTTCTTCCTTTCCATTTTTAAAGATGACCTTGCAGGTAAATCTGCTTTCAAAGGTCCCTTGGCTCCATTTAAAATCCAGACCTTTAAACATGGTCTTTAATAGTTGTAAAATGTTCTCATAAATTCCAAGCTATGTATTTTCTATATTGTTTCTTTATGGTTCATTTAGTGTGACATTATATAAAAATTTTAAAGAGGCATTTCCTTCTCAATCACTTTTGAGGGAAGTGTCTGGAAAAATCACTCTTGTAACTTTCTGTTTGAGCCATTAATTAGCACACTTCTTGTTAAATGCTGCTGTAGCTTTTGATTCACTGGCAACAGCACACTCCTGGTGTGATGGATGAGCTGTAGAGGCTTAGATAGATAGGCTGTTTGCATGTCATAGTAAAATGAGATATGGCATTCACTTTCAAAATGAACTTTATGGGCTAATACTTTATAGAAGTGATGATGTCGTCCTGGATACTGCAGCTTTGTAAGTAAATACAAATAATGCTCCATGTGTTTTATTGGCCTTTGTCAGTGTAACCTTTAACAGAAAATTAAGACAAACTCTGAGCAGTATTTTAAGCTGAAAGGAGTATTAACATAATGGCATAAATAACAACTCAAGAATTTATGTAGGCAGCTATGAATAAAGAAACAAAGGTACCTTGAACATAAGAGAGAGTCTGCTGTGAGGGAAAATCAAAAAGTCTCATGGAAATAGAAGGAGCTACTGGAAATCAGAACCCCTTGGGGTGGGGAGAAGTTTAGTGGCTCTGGTTTATTTTGACTCTTCTACAAAATAAAAAAAAAAGTTTTAATATTTCCCAACAGTTTTCTGTTATGTATAACAAACCGCAGAGTAGAAAGCTTTTGACCTAAGGGGAATTAATAACCAAGGGAAAAAAAACAAACAGAAAAATAAGAGGGACATATGTGGAGTTAGCACAGCACTGGTCACCATCCTCTTTCTTGCCCTTGAAACTGCTGAGGGACTAAAGGCAGTGAGGTGCTCAGGTGTCAGTGTAGTGAAAAGACCAGCACAATATTTCACAGAGGAAAAGCAGCCTGAGAAAAGCAGAGGAACCACAGCTGGTTCTGCCCTTGCTTCTGTTGGTCACCAGGAGCTGTCACACAGCAGTGAAGGGGCAACAGCAGCTTGGGCAACTTCTGCAGTTTGTGCAACATGAATGGAGCTGGGGAGCAGTGCCAGAGCTGGAATGAATCCATCCTGGGGGCTCCACAGGAGGCTGGGTGAGAGCCTGGCCCACCTGGCCCTGGCTGCAGGTACCCCAGCCCTGCTGCAGCCCTGGCTCCTGCCCTGCCCCTCAGAGAGCAGCAGGGAGCACAAACAGCACTGCAGGCCTGAGGGGGGTGTCCCAGAGAATTATCAGGGACATTGATGAATCACACTGACATTTAGCCTGTGCTCAGTGGGAGCTAAAATGTGAAAAAGTAATTTCATTCTGTAGCAGATTTTCAAAATACTTGGAGGCAGATATTTCCCTGGGTCATGGGCCAGTATTGTAACTTTCCTTCTGCAAGCTCCTTCCCTTTTTGTTTTTTATATCTGGTGCCTTGTATGTGGCATAATAATAATAATAACACATTTAGGGTAAAGAGAGCTGCCAATGGCACTAATAGCACCACGACTCAGTTATTTACAAATTGAGCGGTATTTTCTTTTGGTCATTACAAATAGAATTAATGAAAGGCAAAAATGAAAAATGCTTTGTAAAGGTGGATGAATCTAATCAACAATTGCCAGGAAAAAATATCCAAACAGAAAATGTTGTCAACTTCTCTTCTACAAAACTTGGCTGGGTTTTTTGGCAGTCAGCATTAAATGCAACTTTGCTCTATTGCTGTGCATCATCTCAGGATAGAAATATTACACAATGCTTGTATTTAATGTATTCTACTTATGTCGGTCAGTAAGTGATAGTACGTCCTATCTAATTAAATCCAGATTTCTGTGCATCTCTTCATTTACTTACTGTGCAAATAATGGAAGCTAGCATTAAAGTATTAGAATCAGATAAAATTGCATTTCATATTTATACAGTGTGTGGAAATGTATAATTTAAAATGTATCTTATGAAATGTAATCTCCTTTACATATTGCACAGAGCTCTGATATTGATCAAGCTATTTCTGGGAGTGTATGATGAGAGCAGAAAATGAGTGTGTTATCCTTCCTCTAGGGATAAGCTTGCTTCTTGCTGATCTCACACTGCTTCTTTGAATCAAACTAGTTCTTGTTTGATCTTTTTCTTCTTGTTTAAGCAAGGTTAGTTTCACACAGGAGTGCTGGGATGTAGTCAGTCTCTCTCCTGTAGGTACTTAGCAGAGCAGCGGGTGAGCAATCCAGGGCCTCTCCAGCTCAGTCCCTTCTCTGTCACACTGGGATCAGTTCCTAAGACAAACTTGGCTCTGTTTTCCCAGTTTCAGACAAGCTGAGGCTAAGGGGAGCCAGCAGGGTGTGGCTGACAAGGTGCTGAGAGCCAGAGGTGTGACAGTGGTCACAAGGGTCTTCAGGGTGAGAGAGAGACGACAATGTTCAGAAGGCTTGATTTATTATTTTATGATATATATTACATTATAACTATGCTAAAAAGAAGTAGAAGGAAAGTTCTCAGAAGGCTAGCTAAGCTAAGAATAGAAAAGAATGAATAACAAAGATTTGTGTCCCGGCAGAGATCGAGACCCAGCTGTGCCGTGAGTGGTCAGTAAATCCAAACATCCACAGGAGACCAATCACGGATCCACCTGTTGCATTCCACAGCAGCAGATAACCATTGCTTACATTTGTGGCTGAGGCCACAGCTTCTCAGAAGGGAGAAAAATCCTAAAGAAAGGATTTTTCACAAAAGATGTCTGTGACACAGAGGTGCCCTTGGCAGGAGCAGGAGGCACAGCAGGGACTGCAGGGAGGGCCAGCACACCTGGGATCCACAGGCCAGTGTCTAACTGGGCTGCCAGTGTGAAAATGTGTCCAACTGGGCAGCCTGTTTAGAGACACAACAGGCTCTAAGTCACCCTCCTGATCACTGCATCCTTCAGGCTGGTTCATGTGTCATTCACACCAACTGGGCACAATTCCTGTGAGAATTCCTTAATATTCATGTGCAGGATCTTCTCTTTTCCGTACCAATGTCACCTCTTTGTGACCAAGGATTTCCTTTTGAAATCACAGTTTTGGTTTGTATCAGAAAATTTCAGGTTTCTGCATCACTAATTTTTGCTTTTTGGTCCCCAGCCAGCAGGTATAAATGCAGGAAGACACCTGCCACCTTCCATATTGCTGGTGTACAACTCTGAATAAATTTCTTTGAAGCATTGATGTTCAAATACAGTCATTCTGGACTACAACCCATTTGTAACTGAAACTCTCTAAAATCATCCTCTCTTGTTCCTGATGAAAATATGTCTAAAAATCCTGTAAAATCCATCTAAACAATCCATATACACTATTAAAATTAAGCAGGACTTTCAAATTTAGGAGACTCTTTAGGATTAGAGCCTTATATTTTAATATCCAACATCAATGCTTCAAAGAAATTTATTCAGAGTTGTACACCAGCAATATGGAAGGTGGCAGGTGCCTTCCTGCATTTATACCTGCTGGCTGGGGACCAAAAAGCAGAAATTAGTGATGCAGAAACCTGAAATTAAAAATTAACTTATAAAAACATGACATGAATATTGCCTATATCTCTGGAACATTAATTGTTATAGCTATTTTGTTTTAGCTTTTTCATTAACCAGGCACTTAAAAATTTTCAAACTAATAAAATTATCTGAGAAAAAACAAAATTGCAACTACTTTCACTCAGTGTTGTTTACCCTTAGAGAAGCAAAATTGCCTGCCAAATGTAGAATGATTCCTTTCTTTAAATTCTGACTGGCAGGAAAAAAATCTGCTCTCTGCAAAAATTATCTAATTTTCTAGCTGTCTCAAGGATGTGTCTCCTTTTATCAGATGATGCCCTTTTTTCCTTGAGTGGAAAACTCACTGTGCTCCATAAACAGTCACTTTGCATTATGTAGATTATTTCCCAAGAAAAGTAAAGGAGTGGGCTTTTGACAATGATGGAAACAATGAGGCATGAAGAATTCAGAGATGATCAAAGGTGCTCATTAGTTTAGATGGTAGGAAATAGAGCCATTAACAACAACACAGTATCTTTCTTGTTACTCTTTCATACATTATGAAATCCCATAATTGTTGCATCAGAAAATGCCTCATTTACTTTTCATGAATCAAATATTTAAAAGAAATTTTCATGCTTCATATCACATGCAGTAGACAGACCCCCTCATTCATTGTATTTCTTTGATGTACTTTTTTATTACTTGAAAGGCTAATTCAGATTGCAGAGGTTTTATGAATATTTTATAGACTTGGTGTTGTGAATGATCAGAAATATCTCTCTCTGATATGCTCTGGGCTTAATTCAGCAGTGCTCAAATTAAACCCAGCAGAGGAATAGGATGTGGAAACAAAAATCCAGTTGAATCATCTTCCATATTCCTGCATTTCCACTCAGAGCATTCTTCTGACAGCTACAGGTGCCTCCCATGTGTACAGAGCTGAGCACATCAGTGGTGCAAAGTAATTTCTTATTCATGTCTCTTTGCTAAGACACAAAAAGAGAATCTAATTTAGGCAATTTCATGTTTTAACCACTGACTTAGTTCAACCTGAAACTATTTTTTGATCTTATTTATTTTCTTCCTTTAAATTATAAAGGTCTGAAAATCTTCTAGTACATGGTTTAGTAGTTCTGATATAACTCCTTCCCTGCTCCATTTGAGGTTGAAGTATAACAATAATACAACTGGTTTAATTAAATTTTTATTGCTTCTTTATGTCTCTTATGATTACCAGATTGGCGCTGTATTTAGATACTGAATTATTTTTATTTAGTAGCACATAAATAGTTTTTAAATTCTACCCACTATGGGCTTTCTCCCTGCATATCCTGCAAAAGAAAAAGGGATCTGTGTGTTTAGAATTTTGTGATGGAATATCCTGGGCAAAGCAGTGGATATATTAGCAAATGTCAGATAAAATGCACCATAAAAATGTATCTTCAGCATCCACAGAAAGCAAGAAATCATACTGAAAAAACCTGCCAGAGTACCACTAAAATCCACCGTACACACAAGAATTGCTTGTTTGTAATAAATGGACACAGTCTCTTTGTTTAATAGTGATAAGAACCTCATCAAGCCATTTCTGCTTGCTCATACAAGGTCTGTGTCCCCTGCACTGCTCAGGAGGTTTGCTGTGAACCCCTTCAGGTACAAAGTCCCAACTCTCCTGTAAGAGGCTTGAAACACCAGTCTTACATCCTGAGCCTCAGCCAGCCCCTGCTCACAGCTATTTTCTGTGTGACATCCAACCACTATGTCAGATAAATGCTTTTATCTCTTTTTGTGCTGATTCCAACAAATTGACAAACTCATCAATATTTTGTGAATCCACCTTTTTTCACACAGCAGTGAACTCCCACAATTGAACACAAGCAGAGGAAATGGGGTCCCTGCTTGCAGAAGTCACTGGGTTTTCTCCACGATGAGCAGAGTGGAGGTCAGCACTACCCTGGACTCATGGGGAGCATCCACAGGGAAGGGACATGGGAGGGTTTGGCAGCTCCTCTCCCTCCTGTTCTGCTGTTGCAGAGCCTACAAAGAGCTGCCAGTGTGGTTAATCATTACAAGCAGTAAAATAACACAGGTACGTGTATGCGAAATGTGGGTGCACTGGGAGAGGATGGGAGGGTGGAAGAGGAAAAAAGACAGATATTAATGACTTCTGTCTGCCCACAAAGTAAAGACATACCCAGTGTTATTCAGCAGCATGAAGATATGTTTTAACAATAACCTTTAAAGTAATGGTAAGAAATATAAATTAAATGCTGTTTGCCTGTGCTCCAGAGTTTGAAAAGAAAATCAGCTTCTGCTTCATTTGGTAGGAAGCCTTCCTTTACTCCAGAGAACAGAGTGTAAAGTCACAGGTTTGCATTGTTAAACAGGTTTGGTACTCCAGCTAGGTACTGAATTTCCTTTAAATAAATATTAATACTTGGAAAACTCTGAACCATGCAAAACCCACCATTTCATATTCCTTTCCAGCACTTTAGCTTATGCAAGACTGACCCAAAAGTAACTTCTGAAGTCCACAGAGGCAAGAAGGTTTAACTTCTGTTTTAATTTTTCCTAAAAAAAAATTAAAAATTAAAGCCATGCTCGAATAATCATTTTTAATGAAAAAATGTAGCTCTGTGAGGTAAACTCTGATCATAAACCTGATCTTGGGAAAGAAGTGCACCTCAAGACTATCCTGAGTAATTGCTGCATGTTTTCAAGACATCATGAAGATGATCATTATTAAGATGAGCAGCTTTTAGTGCTGGTTAACTGTGACACTGCTGATTTGTAAACGTATGCAACTCTTACATTTTTGTCATGCTATCTCTCAATAGCTCCTTCTCATTTTGCCTCAGAACATGGGACAGGTTTCTATTTTCAATGGGGTTTATTGTCCCGCTTCCTTGCAGATCCATTAGCTAATTGAAAGAAATCATGATGGGCTTGTGTACCATGCCCTGAGATATGCACACCACAGGCTTTTCTGTTAAGAGTTTTCAATCATTTAACACATATAAAGATCATGCTGAAAGGTGAGATTCCAATACACAAGCCAGCTATTTAATAGCAGACACTGTGGTAGTTTTTCTTCTCAAACTATTGGCTCAGATACTGAGGGGACAGGGAGGGAAGGGAAATTTGCTCCACAATAAAGAATCTCCTGACTCAGCCTAAGGGAAGAGATGTTTTTCTGGTTCTGTGATCCAGATCACTCATGGGCAAGACCAGACCAAGGCAGATGGATCAGACAGATGCAGAACAAGCCCAGACATAAAAACCTCAAATAAATCTTCCAGTCTATGTCCCGAGCTCTTTAGTATGATGCTCAGGGCATCATTGCCCTGTAATTTTTAAAAAGGAGAGCACAAGAAACAAAGCCATTTCCTACCTTTTCACTGAATTCTGCACTATGTTTTCTTTCACAAAAAGCAGGCTGAATCTATTAACTGCAGCCATCTTACAGTCTGAAGGCCATTTTTTGCCTGCAAGCTGTGATCCATTTATAAAGTACAGAGGGAAAAAGGCAGCCAGAGCAGGATACAAAATCTCCTGCAAGATGCCAACCTCAGGCTGACACCTCAGGTGCCCTCTTTGTGGGCAGCAGCACCTCCACACTCGTGGCAGGGGGTGAGAAAGTAGTTGAAATGAAGTCATCTCCTTACAGAAGAGTAATGTCATCCCTAAAACTTTTCTTCAGTCACTTTTCTTAAGTTCCACTTCACTGGTTTCAGGGCACTCAAAATTTACTTACAGAACATCAGAATTTAAATAAAGGACTCAAACTGTGTCACCTTTTAAGCGATTTCTTGTTCTTCAAAGACACTGGCAACCTGATACCAGAAATTCCACATCCCTTTATCTGTCTTAAGAAGAGCTTACAGACTTAGAAAGGAAATTTTCCCACCGTATCAAAATTCCACAGAGGACATGAGAAAAGTCAGAAGAAAAGCTCTGGTTTCCCTGACTTTGACCACAGAACTCTCCAAAAAGCATATTGAATGTCATTGTACCCAAACAGAGAAACATCATACCATCACCTTTTAATCTATGATGGATGGCATTATATGGCAATAACAGAGCAATACAATGTCAACCTTGTCTTTTTCTGGGTTTCATGTAAATCAAATCCTCCAAAGGAAGCCAAATTTAAAAATAAAAACAAAGAGAACTGAAGTTTAAATGCTGCCACAATGTAAGTGTGCCAGTTAGAGTCCTGCAGCAAAGTGTTCTTTTTTATTTGCTAGCACACACAAGCTCAGAATACAAATTCAGATAAACACATGATTTTCCCAGGGTGGTCTCTTTGCTTTGGTGAGTCTCAGGCTTCTGATTACCCAGATCAGGTGTCAGACCAGAGAGATAATGTTGGAGCCTGGCTTCATTTGCCCTGGAACCAATGTGCAGGGATCAGAAGGAAAGATCTTAATAGTTTGTACCAGATTTTCTTTAAAGAGAGGTGTAAGAGCTGAGCCATGGTTATTTCATAACTATGCTGGGAAGGACTTGGATGTCTCTACATGGAAAGCAAAACGTGGAGGAATGATGAGCTTTAGGAGTGCCATGGAGATGTGTCCTGTCCTCAACAATGACAATTCTTCTCAGAAGAAATTATGAGTTAAATCAGTTTGTATGTTCTAGGTGCATTTGTTGTTTTGTGATCTTCAGACAGGTGGAAGCACAACCACATGATGTTTATTAATGGCTTAGCAAGAAGGTGGTACCTGTATGCAAGATGAAATGTGCCTGGGAGAGGAGGAACTTTCCTGTGAGTCTGCAAGAGAAGATGTGGATGAGCTGTGGGTTAGAGGGAGTCTAATACCACAGTAAGTGATGGTATTAAAAATAAGTCAATGTTCAACTCATAAACCATGAGAAAAAGAATGAATTGAACAGTTTAGAAGAGAAAGAAAAAAGAATCCAACTCCTTGGATCCAGGCAGTTAGAAATGGTTTATAGTTTTAATAATCAAGACTCGAAATCACAATAAAAAATTTTTAAAACCCTGGACATTGTGGCATTTTTCATTCTCCCTACTTGCAATCATGGAAGATATTTGTGCCTATTGTGCATTCATCAACACTCAATTTTCTGTAAGATGTAAATATTGATAACTAAAATGCTGATGTTAAACCATAAAAAACCATTGTTAAGTGAAAAATATTCCTCAAGTTCACAGAAAACAAGCATTCCATATAGATGGCTGCAGCCCAGTCATGGTACTAGTGGTGTGGAATTTCTCAGTGTGGTGAAAAGGGACATGTGGATTTTGCAGTTTCCCTGAAGGAATGTTAAACTTCACAGACACCTCTCCAGAGAGTCCAGTGACTCAGATGTTTGCTCCCTTCACCAAGGAATCGAATGCAGTACATTTAGAAACTGAACTCTTCACATGGCAGGTTCAGTACTGAACAGAAAAACAACTCTGTGCTTGTCTTAAAGCAATCAAAGTGACCAAAGTAACCAAAACCTCTCAAAGCTTGAAATGCTTGTGTCTAGGTGTAAAACACCACAGCCTTGGACTTGTGCAGAGTAATTGCTGAGCCCCATGTAGTACTCATTAATTTCTTTGGCCATGAACAGTAACACCTGTCAGTTGAGCATTATCACAGTGCTGGAGGCCAAAAGCTCTGTTGTTGCTTTCTTTTGAGGTAATAAATGAAGTGATGCCATTCACATTTTATAGATAAGGATGTTAGCTACAGAGAGCTGAAGTGTCTTGCCTTAGGTCACGGAGGAATTACTTAGTCTGAGCTGGTTATCACTTATTTCAGTCACATAAAAGAATTTGGATCTCAGTTATCAACTATTTATCATTAAATATGTCATTGAGCAAAGAATAAAGAGTCAGCATCACTGTCATCATTCAACAGAAAATCATCTTGTGAGGCTGAGTCATCACCAAGTGCAATTCTGCAATAACACAATGTTTTAACCAGAGCAAGGTTAGAGGCTAAATATTAGAGTTACAGAAAGCATATAATAAATACAAGATGTCTGAAAACTCATCTAGTTTGAAAAAGAAGTGAATATGGTGTGAGTCACATCACAGGTTTCAGAATCTCACAGCTTAGGAAAAGAGTTCTGATTTTGGCTTCATGTTTTAACCTTGTGAAACTCCCACCTTTTGCATTTTGATGGGAAAACCAGCTTTACTTCTTTTAAAGTTTTTGAGGCTTTTAAATTCCCAGACTCAAATAAAATTGCTGGACAGCTAAAACAACACCTAAGACCAAGGAAAAATTTTACAGGAGACACCATGTGCCCAAAGACAGCTGAATTTAGCAAATTGCTATGGAACATACAAACTTGAGTTTTTAGTCATAATTTGTTCTATTACATCAAGCATGCTTGCTCACCCAAACTGGGCTGCAAGGCTGACCCAGCACAATTACTAATTGCTAGTTTATTTGGGATTTTTTTGTCATTTGCAAATTTTACTAACAATGATTTTATATCACTTTTCAGATACTTGCTACTTGTGACTCAAGAAGATGAATTACTCTGAATCAAGAGTATTTCTGTGAAAGACTTGTTATAAAATCTGCTAGTGGAAATCTCTAATTGAAGATAACATGTTTTAATCTAATAGTAGATCATAACCCACTTACATTGAGATTATATTAATATAATTAAGTTTTAAAGACTTGTTTGAAATACATTGTTTTCTGTGTCATTAATTTAAAATATTTTTAAATTTTAGATGGTTTGGTCACTCAAAATGGATGTTTGCTTTGAACTTCATTCTTCTAACTCATGGGTAAGTTTGCAACTTGATGATCAGATGTGCAGAAATGATTGATATTTTTATTATCCCATAAACTTTTAATATAAATGGCAATAAACAGCCGAGCTAGAAAGCTTATTGTTAATTTTAAATTTATTTGTGTCCTTTTAAGTACTATGGTTTTAGTGTCCTCTTTAATTTTTAGTTTATGGTGGATTTGGTAATAGAGGTTAATTCTTCTGATAAAGAAAAAAATAGCATGTGCAATAGAATGTATTTACAAAGATTAATTTTATTGCACAAATGATTAATCTCCTAACTTTATGATGATAAATATCCAAATAAACTGCAATGAGATCCAGATTATTTCCTAGACTTTCAGAAATTCTTAGAATGATGAGAAATGGGAATGCACTGGCAATGAGTACTTGGTGATGTATGGGAATACCAACACTTTTCCAAGTACCTCTGAAGCCTCACCAGAGCTTCTTGGGCTGAAATTCCTCCATAACTACTGAGGGAACAAGGCAATTACAAAAGGACACTGAAAGAGAAAAAAGAAATAATTAAAATGCTATTTAATTAAATGCTATTTTCAGGATAATCTTTTGATTCTTATGAAAATCATTTTATCAGGATTTGGAAGGAGGTTATTGACAACACCAACATTGCAGAGCTGGAATCTTTTCAGGTTATATTAATAAAAATAGAGAAAGCTCTTCAAAGGATTTAATATCAAATGATGCATTTTGGTGCAGGTAATTACATGCTAGTTTAAATCCATCAAACACTTAATTATTCATTTTGATTCAGTGTCAGAATTCTGATTTGAGTCAACAAGTTCTGGTGTGATACCCTGAGTTTTTATTTTCCATCCCTTTCAGTGTGCAGATGGATTCAATGCTTCTGCAAATCGGCCTCATAACTCTAAAGAGCACTGAGGGATTCTTGTGGCTTTTGTTTATTTGGTTTTTGGTTTTTTTTTTTTTTTTTTTTGTTCTGTTTTGTTTTCCTGTCCATTCTCTCCAGGAAGAAAATTAATTTTGTTAAATCAGTTAATTTAGAAATGGGCTGGGAAGCTACTGACAGTTATAGTGTATTGTTACATTTTTAAATTTGAATAACAAACCATTTTTAATTCTTGGTGATGAATAAATGGCCATAGAATATTATTCTAAGCCAATGTCATAGCTCAGAGGAAACTACAGAGCTTGCTGAGTACTGGCTGACTGAAAATCCCAGTCTGTTTTCTTTATGAATTCAGGCTATAGTAATTTTTCACTGATTTTTTTGATCGGTCAAGCACAGCTCAGATGTGGAATGATTTTTATTCACCCTACAGTGTGACATTGTTTAGCAGGTTTTAAACTAAAAATAAAAAACATTTCTCAATATACAGGAAAATAATATCTTAAAGTATTCAGAAAATACCTCAAGTTATTAATTGTAGCATTTTTTAGATACAGTGAGAGATCTTGGCCATGGTGAGCTGTATTTAGCCTAAGGCTGAACAAGAATTAAGAAGACAAGGTGGCTTTAAACCAATTGTGTCTTTTATGAATTCAAGGCCTTAGAAAAGGACAATTTGTCTTCCTCACACCAGGTGCTGTGTAAAAGCAGGTTCAGAGCAGCTCAAATCACGTCTGTGGGATTTGAGAAGCTGCCCAAGCCAGAGACCACTGGTGACACTTGGCTGCTTCCTATATATCACAGGGGGATCTCTAAGAGATTCTTGGAGGTCACTGGGTTCCAAATGCTGAACGAAGATGATGGCAAACAGGGACAGGTGAAGGCAGGTTTTCAACTCATCAGTTTCAACAAAATCTAATTTTATTAGATAAAAAATGTATCTGTTTTAACTAACATCTTAATATAGCTCTATTTATTACCCAGACAAATACAAATTGGAAAGCATCAAATTCATGATTTCTCTTTGCTGCTTTTTATTACTATAAAAGTAAATAAGTGAACCTCAAAGAGTCATAGAAGGAAACTTCCGTGCAAGTGACTTGCATTGGTTCGTAAGAAAAATCTCTATGATAATAAAAGCAAGGTACTGTGAAAAATGTCTACCAGCTTCTTGTTTCATTGCCATTTTTCCAAAACAACATCCCAAAACCATCACTCTAACCAGGGTGTAAAGCAAGGTATCATTCACTAGAATGCCACAGAAAGGATCATGCTCTTTTACGAGCCAGGCAGCTTACCAAGGACATGGGGATGCACACTGAATCCAGCAAGCTCTTTTTTTTTTGAGGTGTTTCTGTTGGTTTTATCAACCAAATGAGCAGAAAGTCTTATAAATTCTATTTTATAATGCTCTATCTGTGCAGATTCTATACAAGAAAAATCTCACATTCTTTAATATTTGAAAACTTCTTATAATACCTTTGCAGACTCAAAGATCTCTGTACAGTGAAGGAATTTTGTGCATTCTCTTTTTGCCAGAGGTACATTGCCTGTGGGAGGGCCAGGAGGATGTAATCTGTGTTCAGTCACTCCTGTAGCCTAAAAATAGTTGAAAATGAAATTAGAAAATACTTCTTCAGCTTCTGCAACAATATGAAGGGGTAGAAAAGTAAGACATGGTTTTGTAAATCCTCAGCTATTTTGGAGAGCAGGAGTCACAAGTAAACTGGGATATTATTTAAAAAGGTGTTCCTGTAAAAGAGGAATACCAAGAGAGCAAAATAAAATTGAGTGTAACAGGGATGGAAGAAGCAGCTTACTGGAACCAATAAATAGTCCATGTAGGATAAATTTAAATGTAGTATATTAATATTAAACATTTTACAACACCATATCTGAATTTCACTTTATTTTTCCATTAATCCATTTCCTATTACTGTTTTTTTTTTGTGCAGCCTCTCTGAAAGGGAATTAAACCCCAAAGTAAGTAGTTGAATTATTTCTAACCAAATAACTTCTTATTAAGACTCAGGTTTCTAACTAAATTATTTCTTCTTCCCCACTTTAAGTTAGGAGAAAATTGGCTTCAGCTCCAATTACAGGCCTCTGCTTAAGAAATATCTGCATAATTTTTATACTTGCTGAGAAGCACAATTTTGCCTTAGTCTCTGAAATGCCTCTGAGCTCAATTAATATTTTCCAGAATTGTCACCAGGGAATAGAGATTCCCAGTGCTGATTTGAAAAGAGACACACCAGGCACTTGGACACAAACTGAGAAAGTTCCCAGGGCTCAGCAGGGCCCATGGAATCAGAACATTTGCAGTAACTGGTGAGATAAATCTTAGATCAGAGGAGTTCCTTCTCCTGACAAAACAGCTTCCTGCAAGTGAACCTCTAATTTCAGTCTACAGCAACTCCAAGCACCTCTCTGCTCCCCAGTGACCTTTTATGTAATCTAACAGGACGAAATATGAAGAGAGGTTTTCCCTAAGGATCAGCATAAACTTCCCTCTGCTTGCTTTCATCCCGTTACCTATGCTCAGAGTACTGCAGGTTATCCTGAACATTTCCAGGTTACCCATTGCTAACAACACCCCCAGGGGGACTCCTGGCTGGAGCTCACTCCTTTCAGCCACGGCGCAATCGGGGAGGACAATGTGGGTGCCTGAGCCCCCACAGCAAGAACCAATCTTTACCAATAGGGTAAAAGATGTGGCAAGAACCAGAAAGATTAAAAAACCCAACAAAGCAATCAACCAAACAACCAACCAAAAAATAAACAAACAAATCCACGCCTCCCAGCCCCACAAATCACTTGCAGCATACTTGAGCCTGGAAAAAAACTCTACTGGAGAAGACACGCATTCTTCCACGTTTTTATGGAGACAATAAACCAAGAACTGGGTAATATGTTCTGATCATCTGATTTAAGCAAACTCAAAGTACTTGCCTAGTAAAATTATTGCTTTATATAACAGTTGGTTCTTTTTGTTTTAATTAATGACTCTGCTAGTTTCTAGGCAGCAACACTTCCTACAGCTACACTGGAGAAAGCACATTTTTTGGAACTGCTGTTACCTGCCAGTGAGAAAATGGTTATCCTGCCAGGGCATTTTACAGAAAGCAATTAAATCTTGTTCTAAAAGATGAAGTGTCCAGTGTTGTTTTTAAACATGTAAGAATTTTTGAGCATCCTGTTCTTGTTTTTTTCTAACTCAATTGCATTACCAACCATGTGAATGCCTTCAGACAAGACAAATTGCCTTTGTTTGAAATAAATTTCCTATATAAACACATATTCTCTCCAAATATTTTTGGAAACACTCATACTTCCTCACAACCCCTTTTGGTAGCTCACACAGCTTTTACAGCTTGATTTTTTTTCTTTTTTTTTTTTTTTTTGGGCTCAGTGCAGTAGAAGCACATTGTGCACATGTCTTTTAGTGTTTAATCTTTTTCATTTACAGAGTTTGGTCACAGAACAAGGACCCATGAAAACAGAACTTCATTTCCCAGCCATATAAACCAAAATGGCAGCATTCAAATAAGGAAACTGAAAGGATTTTGACTGTTGCAGAAGCTTGAACACTGTTGTGACTTTTCCTGCTAAATCACGCACAGAAAACTGGCACAGCTACTTTTGATGGAGAGAATGAGTTGCTTTGAAATGTGGTGGAAAAAACACAACCCACAACTCACTGCTTCCACTTCTTCAGCTCTCAGGCAGCCTAGCAAGCAAGAGTCAGACCAACATCTGCAACCAAGTACAAGCTCCTCATCCAACCTATCTTTCAAAGAAATTGGATTAGGACAGAGGAACATTAGACTGGAGTTTCAACAGCTTTTTAAAGAAATTTCTTCAAATTTTTAGCTTGTCTTTGAAAAACAGGAAGGATTAGGAAAACCAAACAGCAAATTTTTAGATCACTCTGCTCTGAATGCAAAAACTGGGAACTAAGTCTTTAAAAATTAGAGTATACAGTAGCAAAGAAAGTGCTTTGACTTCCAATTGCCAAACTGTATGGGTAAAAATCTCATAAAAAACTGCATGGGATGAAAAATGCCAAATTGGTAGTCAGATTTCAAGAGAGCTTCTGCCAGAGATTCATGTTCAATTGTATGAACTGGACATATGGATTTAGTTATATTAATGTGAGAAGAGCTTGGAGCACAGAAATAGTACTTCTGTAAAAAGCCAAGAAATGTAATGCAATGCAGAGGGCCTAGGCAAAAAAAAAAACCCAAAAAGAACAAAAAACCAAAACAAAACAAAAAAATCTTTCAAACTAAGGCAGAAAGTGAAAGAAGAAAAGATCACAGAGTTGTGGAATCTCCTGTCCTGTAATAAAATGAAAGCAAATTTCTCAGAGCATTCATGAATAAATCCAGAATTTAGTGCCATATTTCAAAAATAAATAACATTCTGTGTACAGAAAAGGTTAACAGCCAGTCTGCCACTATAAACTTGGTTTTGTTTCTAAATCCCGTTATTGTGGGTTGGTTTTGTTGTTTCTTGGTTTTACATTTTTTCTTTTTAAGAAACTTCCTACTGCAGAGACAACGCAGCCAGAGACAACTCTATTAGCACAAAGCACATTCCAGCAAATGCCAAGGGCTTTCCAGTGAATACAGGGTGGAGAGGACACAGCCTTCCCACCAGAGAGCCAGCCAACACTTCACTTCCAAAGAGCTTCCACTGCCAGCTCTCGATCAGCCATGGGGTAGGTGGAGTCAATTTTTCACTTTTAACATCTTGCTTGCTGAGTTTGCATTTTGAATTTTCTGCTTGGTGCCAACTTTTCCCTCAATTTCCCAGCCTCAGGCTGCTGCTCCACCTACAGAGGATGTCTCCTCATACTCACTCTTCTCCAGATTTTCTGGCTCTGGAGGACGATGAGAGATTCTCTCTGTTACTTTTCTCTTCTGCAGAACTTACGATTAGTTGCTGTATTAGTTGATTATTGTTCAGATTAGTGCAGGCCAGAAAACACTTTTCTTGGAGACTTAAATTTGCTTAGGATATTATACACCCACTATTATTCTAATTCCTTGCAAAAGATCCTGAGCTGCTTGTTTTCAATTTATGTGATGCTACCAGAGGATGTAATTGACTTTCTCCCATATGCTTGGTCTGACCAGAATAAAAAAGCTTTGCTGGTGCCTTTCTTATTTCAATAAACTCATCCAAATTCTCCTTGCAGTTAGATCTCTGCTGTATTTCAGTATCAATGGAGCTGAAAAGTATAAAGGGCAATGTAAACACATTGTTATAAAAAAGAAATTCTTAATGAGAACTTTCCATACTAGCAACCAAATTAGCTCTATGATCCTCCGGTCATACCACCTATGTCAGCAAATGCAGTTTCTCAATAATTTCATGCTTGCTTTTTTCCCTGAAATCATGGTCAAATTAAAAATGGTAAAAATATCAGGATCCTAAAAATGGCACTGTAAGACAAATCTGAGAAAGGTTTTAAGCTCTCAGATTCCTTCAGCCTGAGGTTCCAGAACAACATTGTGTTTGATAAGAAATCCTAATGTCTGTCTGTTTTTTCTTTCTTCATGCAGCTGTGGGCTCAGGACTTCTAAAAAAAGATGAAGCCATGAAGACAAGCAAAAAGGACTGGCAGTGCCCAGCAAAAGGCTCAGGAGCTGTGATGCAGCACAGGAAAACTACAGAGCAAGTTTGAGTGATGACTTTAACCAACTCTATCTTTGACCTTTACTCAGTCTTTTTAATTATTGTGATTTTCTTTCCTTTTATTGTGGTTTTTCAAAATGTGTCTGCACTTCACAAATGCTCTGTTTGCTTCAGCAGAAAGAGTCAAAACAAACAAGCAAAAAAACCAAGCCAAAAGTACAAGCCCAAAGCTGGAAACTGCATATTAGGAGTAGGGATGGCCAAGCTCTCATTCCCAGCCCTGTGCTCAGAAGGGAGAAAGCAAACAAAGGCCATGCTGCTGTGGCCCTTCCTGTGACCCTGGCAGTGTGCACACACACCCCAGGGAATTCTGTACCAGCCTGACTGCCACTGAGCCCGTGGTCCCTGGAGCTGCTGGGAGTGCTGTGCACACAGGTCTGGACAGCCAGACTGCCTCACCCCAGGAAAGGGAAGGACAAACTTCTTTCAAACCAGAATTTCTGTATAAACTATAAAAAAACCAAAACCAACCAACCAACCAAACAACCCCAAAAACCCATAAAAAGTTTTTACTATTTTGTTCAGAAGTAAAATGGAGATGGGGACTGAAAAGCCCCATTTTTGGTTCCTTTGGCAGGGCATTGCTTTGTGATGTGAAAGCAGCACCTGCCAAAAAGAGTATCACTCCTATCACTCACATGTACAAGGGAGCTGTACTGCAAAACTGAAAAATTAATTAAACCATTGTTTATTCAATTACATGCTCTGTCCCTGCTTTATCTAGATAAACAAGCTGAATAAACTTCTGAAATCTCTCAGCCTGAAGAGCCTGAATCCTATTATCAGCTGTTAAATTAAACATTTAGAAGGCCACATTCTATGAAAGGATATTTCCAAGGACCTATGGTACTTAGAAAACAGCACATTTGAAATATTCTGGCATTTTAAACAAAATCGCCTTGAAATTTTCAAGATCTGAGATGGGCCTACAAATTAACTACTTCATTTAATTTTTTCCATCAAGTTTTATGTGGTAAAAAATATTTTTTTTCATATAAACCAAGGGGAATCATCTATTAAAGAAGAGATAGTGTATTTGACTTTGTAATATTTTCATACCTGAGATCACAGACCATACCAAAGAGTGTGAAATTCCTCTCTGCCTCTCTACAGATCACTGAGACTGGGTGACATTTCAGAGCAGACTAGAGAAGTTTCACACATTATTCAATGGTGAAAGTAAGAGGGAGACTCAAGCCCAGCACCAGGAGCACTTACAATCAGAAGTTGTGAGAGGCAAAGCAGATGTGCTTGAGCACAGAAACCACCTGGCAAGTGTCACTTTACAGCCCTGCATGTGCAGAAATGCTTTTCACAAGTGGTGAAGTTCACAGCACCACTGGAATCCAATACTTTACACGAGAAACTGGCAGCAGGAGCAGCTGCAGGACAGAACTCCATGGGCCAACTACACCTTTTTGGAGGGGGCAAAAAGAAGCTCATGTATTCAGAGGTTTAAACCAGAATATGATATGCATGTGTCATTGGGATATCCACTGGTTTAGCAGCTTCAGCCATCAGCACTGAAGCCAGTGTTTCAAATTTACGCTTGGCTCTTGGACAGAGACTTTATTAAAAAGCCTAGACAAGAAGAAATAGTGAGAAAAAATGTTTAACACATAAAATTCCATCTTTCTTTAAGAGGCATCAAGCATAAAAGCCTATGGAAGAGTTCTCACCTTAAAACAACAAAACAAGAAAAAATATTGCTCCTACTGAGTAACAAAACAAACATAAAAGAGCTTCAGAATTAGATAAGACTACCTACTCTTTCTAAGCAAGCAAAGAGAGTCTGTATGTGAAGTTTTATATTCATTCCACTGCACCCTTGTGTTATTTCTTTATCTGTAAACAAACTCTTATTTTGCACAATGCTGAAAGAAGAACAGCAATTTTCCCCATGAGTGGGTAAAGGCCTCAGAATCAGAAATCTGACTTCTATGTCAGCCTGTTCCCAGTTTTCCTTCATTACTTATGTGATTTTTGCCGTGAGGAAAAACACAGCATCTCTGTCCCAGAAGCAGACTGGGGACTGACATGGGAAGGTTCAAGAAGGTTATTTATGCAAAATAACAATTTTCCAGTATAATGCACCCCTTGATTTAACATTGGATGCAATAATCTTTGCTCAGCAGTGGGAGCGCCAAAGCATCACACTGCTGCTAATGCAGCCTGAAAAAGAAGAGCTGATTTTTGCAACAGCAACGACAATACCAAGGCATGTCAGGACCCTGAGCCCAGAGTGAGTCATTTTTCCTCTGTGTCTTATAACAAGAGGACAGATTCTGCTCATAGGAGAGGTTGGCTTGTTTAGTAGGGGCTTTAGCAGCAGCTTGGGGCTGAGGGAGCTGAGTGAGCCATCAGGGACGTCTCCAGAGCATCACTGTTGCCTGGTCTCAGTGGTGGCAGCACCAGAATCTCACCCTGCACCATCAGGCCCAGGGCCCAGGCTGTATTCAGCACAGGACATTTTCCATCTACAGTTATTCTGTGTTTGAGACTGAGTGCATCTCTAGCCAGGGCACAGCCACCTGTGACTGCACAGACCTGTATGATAGCACTGGGCTTTGCAGTAAGTCATTCAAAGGTTCCAATGTGGGAGAGATGATGGGTTTGGCACTGGAGTGTCAGGAGGAAAAGGATCATGGGTTAAGCTCAGGTGCACAGAGATATTTATTCTGATGCTTGAAACTGAGCACTGCTCAGATTACAGCTCAGACTTCACCCTTTGGTCCCTCTTGAACAGAGCAGGCAGAAATCTGACTTGGGTGATTAACTCATGTTATTAAAGTTTAGAAAAGAAAATAAGTACAAGTCACATGAAAAAGCTCTGGCTGTAACTGAAACCAAGAATTCAATTGCCACTGTTCTGCAAACTGAGCAACCAGGGCTGTGCCCCATGACCCCTGGGCAGCAGCAATGATCTGCACTGGCACTGGAAGGCACTGTAAATCATCTGCCCAGGGCAATATTGTAGACCTCAATAGATGAGATTGGCCCTTACTGTCTTCAGAGTAGATTTACTAGCGCACTAATGGGATTTTAGCCCTTCCATCTCACTCAGTGACACTTCCCCAGAGTGTTATGCGTATTTCTGGATAAATGGCAAACCATGCTGAGCAGTAACTGCTGTGCAGCAGATTTGAACTTGGTTTTCCTTGGTCTCTGCAGAGTGCAACCAACAGCACACTGACAGCTGTCCTTACCTGGCTAGGGCCTGCCCACACATCTCAGTCTGAGCAGAAGCTGGGCTGCATTTCTGAGAGGCCAGATCTCTCCAGACATGATGCCCTCTAACTTGCCAGCGGAGTACTGAAGGAAACAAAACACAGAACAGTCATGGATTTCTACCTAAGCTTGAAGCCCATCTATAAAGACTGAAATTTCTATAGCTCACATTAGGACAGGCACAGTACATTGTATGAATGTTCTACAAAAAGCTACTAACTTTAAACAAGACCTGTTTTGGAAGGGGGAAAATGCAGTAAGAGAAATTTCACAGACCACCTGCCCAAAACCAGAGAATCACTGTTTCTCTGCTCTGCTGCACAACCAGCCTGGCAACCTCAGCACTCTAGGGACACAAAAACTTCTTAAGAGGATGGATTGTTTTCCCCCCGCATTTTTTAATGTAATTTAGAATCTTAACTGAGAATTTCTTGCAGCTCTGCAGGCTGAGAGGGCAAAAAGCTTTAATCCAAATATGAAGTGCCCAAGGAGGTCTGTGTGTGAGCAGCAGGGCAGCTGCTGCAGTGGCTTTGCCAAGGCTCCAGCAGGAGTCAGGGGTCAGAGCTGTCTGCACAGGGCTGCCCAGGCAGCTGTGCCACAGCCACCACAGCTGGTCCTGGGGCCTGCAGGGCCAGCTTTACCCCCAGTGCTTTGTAGGTTCTGCTCACCTCCTTTCCATGCTCCATTATTTTCTGAAATAATCTGGTTTCCACACAATGCTGTGGAACAATATTGATCCAGTGGTGGTGGGTTTTTCCAAAGGGGTAACCTTTGGGACTCTTTCTGGGTCTTGAATAACCTTTATCACAACCAGAGCAGCATAAAGAAGGGTTTATGATACAGCCTACTGACCTATTTTTGATATTTGTTTCTACAGAATGACCTTTTCCTTGAAGTTTTACTCTATTTATTCCAACTATTCTCAAAACATTGCACTAGAGATGAAAATAAAAATGGATTATGATAATAATAAAAGAAGATATGGCATCCCTAATCTCCATAAAGTTAAAAGAGTTAACTTTTTAGTCCTTTCCAAAAGAAGAAAATCTCTCCTCTTTTATTCCAACTCTGACTGCTCTAAAAGACAGGGGAGAAGGAAGACAGCAGGCAATGGATATAACCATCTACCTATTCTCTTCAATCTACTGTCTGGGCATTCTTTTAAATGTCAGGCTTGCTCTTTGCAATAGATACCAAATTGATTTTGTTGATTTTATCAGTAGATCTCACACTGTCTATATGTGAATGTGTTTTTTCCATAACCAATGTTTAAAGAAAGAGCAGAAGTGTCCTAGGTACATGTTCAGCTTTCTGAAGATGAAAAATATTACTTTTGTTCTTGAATAGTTTTACCTTACTCTATTTGAGGTCAGTCCAATCCTCCTCTTTATAACTCCACTATAATCTTGGAGAGCTTAAAAGAACTCTTCAACTCTTTTAACTATTCCCTTGTGATTGAACTTTCATATAACCTGTTATTTTCTTGAGTTTGCTTTTTTATTTTCAGAAAGGATTCTGAAATAAACCCCTGCCCAAAGCCCCTGCATGAACATCATTGAAAAGACAACCAAAGTTGACCCCAATAACATTTACTTTTGTGGTTTGCATGGCCCAAAGAAGCCTTGGGAATTAACTTTTCTCTGTTTGATAACAATTGCATCACATCCAGAGACTGCATCTATCAAACAGCCTAATCTGAAAAAATAATTATAAAACATTAAAACACTTAGCAAAATAATGCATTTATCCAACTTGTCCACTGTTTACAGAACAACATGAGAGAAGTGACAAAATATTTCATTCCTTTCTTATCTCTGGTCCTTTAACCTTTTCTTGAGGTTGATCTTTGCCCTGTGGAATGGGAAGCTTCCTGTTGGGAGTTAGGTATGATCAGGCCTTTTGAATGCTGATGCCAGTCAGGGCTTTCAGCATCAGCCCCTGCTCTGCACTGACCACCCACCCAGCACTTTCTGCACCACAGCCTCACAACCCCTGCTGCAACACCAGACTCAGAGAGGCTCCCATCATTCCAATATCTCTTTTGAATAACCCATCATATAAACATATCTTACCAATAATGTCTTTGAGAGACCCTCTCCAGGGCTGATTGCAGCACACAGACAAAGCTTCAGAATCATCCCTGGCTCAATTTAACTGCCAACACTGACTCAATTCAAAGCTGGGGGTGTCTTAGTTAAATTTGCACTGTCTGGCCATGAATTATGGCTACATTGCTCTGTCTTTGCTCTCAATTCAAGTGCTCCAGTTTGATGTAACACAGGGCAGAAGGAGGCAGTGATCCATCAGAGCATTTAAGCACTTCTCCAGTTTACAGTCCCTGCCCTCTTCCACTGGAGTTAATGTTACACCTCTCCCTACTGGAACTTATGGATGTGACTTTGTCACTTGTGCCTTACCTTGAGTTTAAAGAGCTTTGACACCTCCTTCAATGCTCATGGGAATTTACAGAGAATGTTAACACCCAGCCACAAAATCCAGCCTGCTCTGCATGGTAGTTTTGAATGCAAAGATATAGCAAAGAGTTTAGAGGGGCCTTGATTTGAGCAGAATCCTCTCAGAAAGAAATACAAGAGAGATCAGAGTCCCAACGTTTTTTCATCTCCCCATATCCATCCTAACTAGTTTCACATTGTCTTTGTTTTGCAGTCTAATACATCACAGTTGGCTCTGTTGCCTGATGTAATGTCACTGTAATGCTGTGAGACAAGAGCTGGTGTGTAAGTTATGGAGACGAGAGTGTGCAGGCAGGCCCTCATTAGCCTTAACTAATGATCCTCTAACAGTCACACACAATTGAGAGGAGCACAAGTTACTGAACCCTTGAGGCTTATTGCACTGGTTTGCAGAGAAAGGTTTCTTGTTTGCTTTGTTCTGATTGAGTGAAACTATTCTCTGCCTTCCTTGCTTTGTAAGAGGCCACAGTCCCTGAGTGTGTTCCTAAACTGAGCTGTGGTTTCTGGGAGACCTGACTTTCATGTGGAACAAAAGCCAGATTTGCCTGGGAGTGATCTGAGGCATGGTCTCACTGTGCTGCAGCAGTAATGAAACAAGGTGATCCTGCAGAGATATACAGGTGTTCTCTTCTGAATATATGACTGACAGCCCCCAAAAGCTAAATGAAGGAGGTCTTTGTGCTCTGAAAAACAATCAGTCCCCTGCAGACCTCAGGGAAAGCACAGATGAGCTTTGGTTTCTGCAGAGGCTGGGAAGCACAACAGGTTCCAGGGAGGGAGAACACTGTGGAAAGCCACTCTCATCTTATGGAGATTGTTTCCCCTTCGTTTCATGCTTAGTTATAGAGATCTCTTCTCAGGGCTTGTTTAGGGAGCAGTTTTCTTCCTTAGATACAGTGATTTTATCTACTTTCCTACCCAAGAAATGATCTCTGCAAGGGGAGGATTGTAGCTATTTAATATTTGCATTTTATGATTACGTGCTTTTTTAATTCCTTTTTTTTTAAATTCCTCCCAGAAATCAATGGGTCAGGAAGAAGAGAGGGAGCAGCATCTTTTCTCAAAAGCTGCCGAGCCAGCTCAGGGTAAGAAGCTCCAGGAGAATTCAGGGGCAGGAGAGCCAAGCTGGAAGCTATTTCCATTGTTTCCAGAGTTCATACAGTTTGTCTAAGCAGGTATCCTTCAAAGCTCTGCTTGAATATGTCCAGGGCTCTAAAGACCTGGCCAGGCATGGAAGGCTGCAAAGCATTTCCAGGGAACATTGTCATGGCAATGAAATCACAGAAAAGCTAATGATGGCTCATAAAATCACTGTTTTCAAAAGGAGCAAAAGTGAGAGGCCTCATGGAGGAGGATTTGAGTACAAGAGAGCTGCACACAATTTCCAACTTCACCAGGTGGGAATTCACTTAACCCATCTCCCAGTCTGTGCCTCCACCCATACACTGGGGATGTAAATTCTACTTTCTTGGACTTTTCGTGTTACTAGCATGACTAACATTGCTAATTTACTGATTGCTATTCCTCAGAAGCACTGAGAAAAGGAGCTTAACTCTTTGGAACCTTTCCAGAAATGCAATCTCCCTTCCCCTCCAGCTTCAGTTTGAAGCCATGGGGTGAGCAGGAGCCATCTCAGGGTGGTGGGGAATTTGGGGAATTCTCTCTGCTTTACTCATGCTCAGCACAGCAGGAGGAAAGAGACAGTTCCCTGCTGAGCACATGAGGATTTGTGAGGAGAGCATGCACCTTCCTCTTTCTGTCTTACTAAATTAGAGTTACACACCTAAAATAATATATTTTTCCTGCCAAAATAGACTTGCTTTTCTCTAAGTATGGCAATAACATTCTGACCATGGGGGAGTAAGAACACTGGAGGGCTCTGAGGGAACAAGCACGAGCACTTCAGAGCATAGGTTTATGCACAAAATGAGCCACCTGCAGAAAGTTGGATGACTTAGCACTAACCAGTGGATGTGTAGAATGATTAGGGTAAAACACTGCCAGCATACATGGAATAACATACCAAGTGAACCACACACCAGCATAAATAAATGAGACTTCAACATTAATAAAGTACATAAAAAAGAGTACTTCAAGCATTAGCAGGCAAATGCTATGTTCAATCTGGATTTCATTGAGGATTCATTTCACAGTTTGAGTTAGAAAACTAATCCTGACATCTCATCTTGATTGAATGACATTTTCTTGGTGCGTTCCTTTATGTGACTGGAAAATTATATATTTTAGTTAAAATCCTTCCTAATCAAGACAGGTTGTAGTAGAAAAGAAAGGGAATTTAAAATAAAGTTTATTCTTGGAACAGTGTTTCTCTCTGAAAGATCCCTCAGCGCCCTACACTTTAAACCATTGGTGAAATCACCAAAGTAGATCATGGAACAGCTGGGGTGACATCCTGCTCTAAGGAACTATTCCTGTAAAATTTCATCAGTGGGCAATGAGCCCAGAGTGTGAAAAGTACAGGAAAACTGTCCCCTGCATCCCCCATATTCCTGGTATAGTAAAATGTACCATTTAACCAAAATTACTGTTATATATTTCTTACAAATACATAAACTAAAACTGAAATGCTAAAATCTTCCTTTTAAGGGGTGAAGGGAATATATACAGCATCTGGCTGTCAAATAAAAATCTGCATGGAATTATAAATTGCCTGTTTTTAGCCATCATCTCCTTGTTTTACAAACCAACACGACTGGAACATGATGTGAAAGCTGCAAAAGGGCCAAAACAGAACCGAGTTCCAGCTCTGCAGTGGCTTCAGTCTGGGGTGGAGGAAGGCTCCTGGGGAGGGCACACCTCCCTAGGCTAGCAAAGAGCTCCACTTGCTGGCAGATGCAGCCCCTGAGTTATTGCTTCCCACTTCATTAACCACAGCAGAAATAAACAGCCATAAATCAATTGCCCAGCCCATCAAGCCAGAATAAGGGAATTATATTGTTGAAGAGTACTCAGTGGCAGCTCACGTACTTTCAAATATACTTCTGGTCTGCACTGAAACTTTGGACAAGTACAGGGACAAAATAGAAAGTGGTTCCTAGAGAAGGTGGAGAAAAGGCTGAAGAATGATGCCAGACCCACTGGAGTCCTACCATCAGTGTCTCTGGGCTGAGCTCCAGAGCAAAAGTGAGGAAGGGAGATTTTGACAATACCAGCTCTTTTGTGAACCCCAGATCATTCTCGTCTGCTACACTGACATTTTGTGGTGAGAAAATTAACTCAGATTATTCATAATCTTCCTATGCTTTGCTATATTTTAGTGCTCAATATACACAAGTTACAGGGGGTTTTTAGTGAAGGCAGCATAATGCTGCATAAAAAGACGGTGCTCTCTATAAATTTTTTTATAAATGGCCTTTGTGAGTATTCTCCCACATCTTTATCATTCATTATAACATTTTTTCTTTTCACCTTTACAGCAAAGTTGAATATGGCTAGTAATTTTTGCCTTTTGTTCTTCAAAAGCACCTCATCAGCATTCACTCATGTGGATAAAATTACGTTTCATGGTGTACAAAAGGTTATTTTGCACAAAATGAATGATCGAAACCAATTTTTTCTGTTTGCCAGAAGTGTGTGTGTGTGTATATATATATCTATATATCTATATTTATATATGTCTATATATATATATCTACTAGTCTTCATATTAATTTAATTAAAAAAATTAAGTTGCTTTTCAAATAGCTGGTAGGATCCCATGGAATAGCACAGTGACAGGGGACTGTAGCACTTTTCTAGAAAGGATATAAGAATGAAAAATGTTCAGGAGAAACATAATAGAGACCAGAGATGAGCCAAAAATATTATAAAGGGCATTTTGATTGCAAAGTATTTACATACCATCAACTCAAATTACAAAAAGTAAATACAAAAACCTTGGCAGCAAGGTTTCTGTGGTGGATTTGAGCAAGATTGCTAGGAAGACATGCTGATTTTTTTCAGTTAGCCATCTAAATTGATTTAAATTGATTTGAGGGGTTTTTTGTGGTTTTTTCTTTCTTTTTTTTTTTTTTTTTTTTTTTGTGGCAAGGTTTTTCAATCAATTAGTGAAGGGCAGAATGTGACACATTGCCAATTCTTCACTCACTTTTTTCACAGTGTGCTGTGTCACAGGGACTGCTGACACACCAGTGGGATCTCCATCCTGTAACTCCATGCACGCATCCCGACAAACAGATTATCCTGATTGAGACATTGGAACAGCAGCGCTCTCAGTCCCAGGAAACATTTAATGTGGAGAAATGTTGTACACCAGAAGCAGTGGGAAGGGTTCAGCAATCTCTGTTCCTGCCCCTGCTGTGCTGAGCACTGCTCCTTTCCAAAGAAAGCAGCCCCTCTTTGGGTGCAGGTCTCCACCATCAGCATGGCCTGTCTTGTCTCTCAGAGGATTTCAGATTTGACTTTTCACACAAAAGGGCATTCTCACTGTGCCTGAGATCAGAATCAATGCACACGGGGGGAAAGGAGTGGTATCCCTGTTGTTTGGCCTGTTTAAGTCCTTGGCAATTCTACCACAAATGGAACCCCAAATTTCTGATGCCTCAACTGGCTTCTAACATAAAACACTTGCTTTCTAAAAAGAGTTTTCAAGGAAACATGCCTTCAGGATTTAATTTAAGACTGAATAAGTGCATGCAGAAACTCCTGCTGCATTGCTCAATTCTAAGGAAGAACTAGTTTGAAGGAGAGAAAGTACAATAATTATGCAGCTTTCACCACAGACAGAAACATGCTGCCAAATAATAAGCAACAACATGAGATAGATAAGCTTTCTTTATTTGTAGACAGTGAATTGGGAGACAAGTTCAAATCTTTTTTTCCCTACCAAATATTACACAAATGGCCTCTAGAGGGATCCAGGTTATTGCTTTTCTGTTGAAATCCCTTAAGCTTGGTTGTCATTTTTATTGGGTTGTTTTTTTTTCTTTCCCCTCTGTTACTTTTCAACTAGTGAATCATTCATCTAGAAATAATGATGCAAACAACTTGCATTTAAATCACAGAGTTCATGACCAGGATGAAGGCTTTTGAAAATCAAGAATTAAAAAAATCTGGAGGGCAAGGTTCACATTCAGTAGAATTCCACACTCAAACAAATCAGCTCTCAGCTGATCACATTCAATAAAAAAATACAATTCCAAAGAAATGCTTAGGCATTCAGCTGCCTATGTGAAATGCAGCTGAACTGGTGAATCTGCAGAGTTAGGTTGGGAATGTGGTAAGAATTGGGCTCAAGTTTCTGCAGAATGAGTCAGTATTTCCCACTTGAGCTCCTAGAGTTCTCATGAAAAGGTATATTGGTTCCAAGTTATTGTTTCTTGATTTGGGCTTTCTTTGCTGATTTATTTCACCTAGTTAGAATTTTCACAGCTAAGATTTTAGTAAGCAGGAGTCCCAAGTTAAACAAAGAGCAAGAATTTAATTTTATGATACTATATTCTACACATTGTTTATTCCAGATTCACCAAATAATGGGTATAACAAGCAGCATCAAGTCAGCTTCAAAATTCAGTCTACAAGCTTTTTTTTACTGAATGTGCACTTCACATGTAATCAAATGTTAAAAAAGGAGATGTACTTACCTTAGGAATGTGGAAAGGACTCTGTGTACAGGTATGAAGGGAAGTCAAAGACATGCTCCCACTCTGTTTGCAGCTTTGTTTTCAAGCTCGTATTCTGCAAAAAGAGAATTTTCAGGGACTCTCAGGCAACCATAAGAATCTTTGAATTCAAAATATTTGAAGGTACTATTATTCTGTTTGGTGGAACTGTTGGCTTGTGCATATCAAGATGGAGAGTACAGGAGAGAAGAGAAAGGTTATACCAAGGCCTCATTGTTTTGGAAAACACAATCCTGCCATTGAAGATGCTTTGCTGAAACTGCACCCTGAACTCAGACTCCATTTCAGTCTGTATAACAGAGCATCACCCAAAGTCAGTCTCCAGTCTGGTTCACTGAATTTAAAGTTTCACTGCATTCCCTCTGTTAGTGCACCGATGGCACACCAGCACAGCCCTTTAGTGGCACAGGCCTCTGGCTCAGGCACAGGAGGTGTTGTTCATAAACACTGAACCCAGCCCCAGATCCACAAAAATTTGCTGTTTCTGATGTGCCTTGTTCCAGCCTATAAAGTGCAGATAAATCATCTGCTCCCAGAGAACAATTTTGTGAAGAATATTCATTAGTAACTGCAGGAGTTCAGCTGAGTGACTAAGCCACAAACTCAGCTAGCAAAACTCTACAAATTAAACCAGGCTTTAGATAAAAGAGAAAGATATAACCTTTCTTTGGTGACACCAAGGAGAGCTTTTGTCTCCAGCTCAAAAGGAATTTTGTACAGTTAAAATCTCCTGCTGCTGAGTTTTGGTTTAAATTTTGGTTTGCAATGAAAAGAACAAAACATTTAATTAAAAATGACAAGCTAAATTAGGGCAAAGTTTTCTTATGCTTTACTGTGTACTTTGTATAAAATTAGAACTGCTACAGAATTAAGCATTCAAGCTTCTTCCTGAGGGGAAAACAAGAAAACAAACAACCACAAACTGGAGTCTAAACTAACATTTCTTATTCCACCAAGTCAGCTGCTAGCTGAATCACTTCATTACACCTTCTGATATTTAGTAATTCAGACACAAAATACCTCTTGAACCAAAGAGCTTCAAAATGAATATTATAATATTTCAACAAAAAACAATATAAAGTGGGTATTTCAATTAATGGATTAAAAAATAATCCCTTTCTAAAATTGAATTTTTTCATTCATTGTACAACTTCTTATTCCCACAGAAATTTTCCTCTCCCTGAAATTTTTTGTTATTTTCTATAAAAACAAACACAATTTGTTTTCCTCTAGCTGGAATTCACAGAAATATGGTTAGGTTTCTGTGGCATGGTTTTTGTTGTCTTCTTTACTCTCTGGAACTTGAATCCACATTTCTAATAATTACCTAATGCATTATTTACAACTCAATGGTGCTCTTGAATGGTTCGATAAGCAAATTCTACCTATTCCCATTCCACTGCACTTTCTCTCAAGACCCCAGCTGGAAAATAATGTGATTATTTTTTTACTAATAAAACTCTACTTAATGAGTTTCTCTAGTGAGACTTGTCTCATGGGTTGAGGCTACCTGTCAAAAACAACATCAAAAAACCCCAAAAACCAAAATAAAACAACCCAACAAAACAAACAAAAACCCAAACAAAACATAACAAAATTCCCCCCAAAAATCCCAAACAAAACTAAACAAAAACCCCAATAGACAAAAAAACCACAAACACACAAACAGTCAAAAAACATCCAAAACCAAACAAAAAGTAAAAAAATCGAACAAAAATCCCCAGAAAGAAAAAACAAGACAGAAGGGAAGGAACCCTCAGATATTAAAAGGAGGATTTCTGCATGGAAAATAACAGCATAGCATTCACAGAAGGCTACCAAGAATATTGCACAAGATTTTTGCTGCTTTAGAGCAATTAACCTTGCAGGGAGCTCGGAATTCCAGCCATGCTGGGTCTGTGCAGTGTCAGCTCAAGCTCCTGGATGCCACTCAAGGCAGTTCTGTTTATCAGCTCCAGTGGGCTGAATCCCAGGGGTAAAGCTGCTGGATTTCTGTCATCACAGCCCAGCACAAACCCACCTGGCTGGAACAAAGAGAGGATAGCAGATCACATCTGTTTAGGGGAAAAAAACCAACCCAAAACTAAAAGGTATTGCTGTGCATTCTCCAACCTGCAAACATGGAAAGAAAACTAAAGGAAAAATCACTGCTGCTATTGATACAATATTCAAATAGTGATGTCATTGAACAGGGAATAGAAGAACCAGAGAGGAATTTATGGGAACGGCAAAACCACTCCTCTCCAAGCTCAGAGTACACCCACTACAATTTTTAGTAGCACATCTGGTAATGAAATTCTAAATGCTTTGAACAGCAGGAACTAGTGGTGCTTGTCTTTAATTTTTGGAAAAATCTATTGGCTCGTTCATTTTTGGTTCAGTATTTGATATGCACTGTTACACAGGTTTCTTAAAGAAACAAAACAACTCCACAATATTGCATGGAAAGAGAAAAACATTTCTTTTAGCGTTCCTTCACTTAGCAGTAGTACTTCTGGTAATTAAAGACAGTATGTGTAATACTTTTTAAAACATGAGAAGCCATTTCTACATCTTCTTTCCAATGAATATTGTTAGTAGCTCTGGTTTTTGGATGAAGCCTCTAGGAAACAGGTGCTCACTTTTTGCAATATTTCAGCATATCTGCTCTTTTGTCTAGATTCTGTTACCTTTTCACTGCCCATTTTGTCTCCTTACTTGTTCTTTGTCACAGATTTTCCATCTCTAGATGGAACATGAGCAAAGCAAAAGTGAGTAAAAAAGCTGCAATTTTAAAATGCAATCAAGCCTGAGCACAGAACCTTTCAGCAGAAGCCCAAGGTTGGTTTGTGATGGATGTAAATAATGCACAGAAGATGACCTTTCCCATTTACAGGAACTCTGTTCCTCAGATCTTTAACTAGATTCTGCCATGGAGTATAAAAATATCCATCTGAGAACAAATACTCTTCCTATTTTTAAGTTTTTTTCCCATGATCTTGGACTGACCTGGTGTTGTTACTAATAAATTTCCATTGTCACTTTTTATCCCCACAACTGATGAAGTCAGAATGTGTCAGGGGGTGTAGATGACCAAATTGCTTCTTTTAAATTTGGTGTCAAGCCCTAAAAAAGTCACAGTACTTCTTTGATATCCACACATATTTTGGATTTGCCAAACAAGGAACTGGGCTGAAGTTTGAAGAATAGGGTTTAAGACATTTAGTTTGATCACAGCAGAAACACAGGAAATGTTTCATTTAGAAGTTGGCACATGAATAATTGCTTAGAGAAACTTCAAATGGAGAACTCCAGTGACTGTTTTTTATTCCAGTTTCTAACATTTCTTTAAACAGCCTTGGAGCTAATCTCAAGGATAACTATTTCTCCTGCAAAGGGAGCACTAACACACATGACCAACAACATTTATGTTCAACTTTTAAGGTGTTGTCTACCAGCTCAATCCATATAAGTCTGTGTTACACCTTGTAATCCACATCAGAACCCGCTGTGGCTTTCTCATTTTAGCATTACTTAAAATGTTGATTTTTAGGGGTTTTTTTTTTTTTTGCTTGTTTGTTTGTTTTGAAACAAACAAATCTGATTCTGGGTCTTCCCTCTTCCTATAGCCAGCTTTGGCTTAGCTCAACACTTTCCCAAAAAATATTCAAGAGCGTGGAAACAAAAAACCCTGAAATTTTTTTGTACTCAAGAACTTGGGTTAGACAAGTAGAATTATAAAAATATAAATTATTCTCTTTCAATTGCACTTAATTTGTAAGCAGGCTTCCCTATTCATGAAATTGATTTATTCTGATGAGACTTTTTCTAGTCAAGTAATTTCAGTTTTACAATGTTGGAAACATAAAATGATTTAGGCTTCCAGCCTCCTGCTAAGGCTTACTTGCCTTCTTGACACCAAAATTCTCACTTTAGCAGAAGAGTGGAATTAAAGAAAGAAGAAAAATGTGCAACATAAAGTGATGTAAAACCTCCTTCTCTGTGCAATAAGTTGTTTTACTCAAGGAGAACAAGCAAACCTGAAACTATTTGGGGTTGAAATAGTACCTGTCACACACATTTGTGATTTACCATCATGTTTTCCTCTATTCTCAGGATGCTGGGTGATTTCTTGCATAACTCCTTAACTAAGAATGCATTGAAATCTTCATTGCACTACATTTTCCATTTCACCTGCTGACATTTTGTTTTCTTTGGCTTTTGTTTTATCAGGAGAACAAGAGACAGCGTCTAGGAGATAAACTTCCACTTACTAGGGAGGAATAGAAAGATTTGTTCCTAAAGAGTGTTCATGGAACTTTTCTGGAATATAAGGAAGCCCCAGGAAAACATTCTTCTTGATTTAAATAAGTGTTGTGATTAGAACAGCAGCCTTGGCAATTTCCATTTCATTTCAGCCCCAAGCAGCTGTGATTCTGGAAAACCTGCATGGGAAGTGAATTCAGAGAATCTACCTGACCCTGTTATTTGGGTCAGATAGACATGAAAATGGGACCTGTTATTTTTACATTGCACAGAATAAAAAATTACTTTTTCTTCCCTACAGCACAGCATATGTTTGAGAAGGTACACTACCTCTCCCTCTTCTAACTGATTATATATTTTCTTAAATTTGTAGAAATAACTTGCACAAAGATCTGTTAGACTTCAGTTTAAATTATTCAATTGCTTCAAAAGCAGGACATTATAGACAAGCACACACTGAGACAGAGTGAGGGGCAAGAAAGAGGAGAATCCCCTTAAAATCAACACTGCTCAACAACTGATGGGCTCAGAACAAAATCTGCCAAATTTTATTGCTTAAATTTCAAGAACCCGATTCAGATATTTTCTATAGCCACTAAATGATTGCAAAAGTACTTTTTGACTGGCTTGTAGGCAAGCCATTTCAGTTTCAATTGTAATCAAGATAGACTGTAAAAAACAATAGACTTGCATCAAGTAACAGGGATTGAGAAGCAGGTTTTTCCTAATGACTAAGTCATAAAAAGTGCATGGGAGCATATTCAACCTTCAAGCTAGTCAATATACCAACCAAAACAACAAAAATAAGGTGCTTAAAAATACTGTGAACAAAGTAGAATTGTGACCACTGATTTGAAAATAAGGAGATTTCATTCTTTCCTTCACTGGGACAACAGACAAATTTCAAGTGTTTTCTATGAAGCAGTGATTTCATGTCACTGACATGCATTATGATGATAAACCAAGAACAAGTAAAGGAATATTATTTTATTAGGCAAAGCTAAAGCAATATAGCTTCCCAAATGCCACATGGGTTTTTGACACATTCCCTGGCACGAACAAGGGCATTGTTTTCTCCTTCTATAATGTACAACCTACATAGGCACACATTATATCTGGCAATTCAGCTAGACATGTTTTCCTAATTTAAAAAGCTCACTTGATTCTTACTCTGGTTATAGAGGATGTAAGGATTCCTGCAGTCTGCATTGTTGTATTTGCCTGCCACAACAGCAGTTTGACCCTTAATATTGCAATGGAAAAGGCTGCTGTAAAATTTTATATGCTCAGGGCTACATCTGCAGCTATACTACTTTATTGTTAATATTATTGCTCACAAGGCAGCATAAAGAGAATTATTCTCAGCAGAAATATTTGCATGTGTTTATTTTTAGCTCCTGAACAGATGAATACATCAGCAGGGATTGCTGTTGAGGTTGTTTCACTGACATCAATCAATTCTTGCCAGATGACAAAGCATCATGGCCAAATGAAGCACCAGTGCAACCAATGGCTTTGATGGGGAGATGTAAATTTAGTAACAAAAGACTTGATGCTGCAGCAATTGCAAATGATGCACAGAAAATACTTTAGTTCTTATTCTTGAATAGTGGATAAGAGATTTACATGGCTTCTATATCTTTTATTAAGCATTTGCCTGAATCTCTATGGTTTCTATTTTTCTTAAGTCAGCATTTTTAATTTAAAGAGGTTATCTGAATTCTTCCTCTAGGTGATATGATTTGCCCTCAGGAGATGTTTGCATTTTTATTATCTTCTAAAATGATACTGAAAAAATGTGTCCAACCTGAGTTTGAACCACTGCCTTGAAACTAAATTTATCCACTTTAACTGACTGTGACTGGGATTTCAAAATTACCCAGTTCCTCCTGCCATAATGGCACTGTTCACTTGGGTGCACACAAAAATAAACAGAACATTCTTAATTAGCTCATCTGAAAGAAGTGCCTCCTAAGCATGTCTATCCAAGCTCTGTTTATAACTGTGAAGTTGTCATCCTAAGGGGAAAAACTCTTCTCATGCTTCTACTATACAGTCTTAAACTAATGAGTTTGCACTTGGATTTATTAATTAACATGTTTTATATTCTTTGTATAAAAAACTTGCTCAAGACTGTTAGTCAGAATGTAATATGTGAAGATTTAATGTCTTGAATTGTCTAAAAGACTGTGGTGATTATTTGGCTGAGCAATATAGGTCCATATCTTGATGAATTTTGAATGCTGCTGCAATTCCAACTGAAAAGGGGTTATTTTAATCATACTCACTACCTCTACTTATATATTGAACTTGAGAGACAAACCTGTAATTCTAAATTCCTTTTAGCATTAAGGTAAATCACTATCCAAGTTTTAATTGCAATTCTCGAGAACATCTATTTCTCCATTAAAGAACATTTTTGTTTCTCAAGACAAGAAGCAAGTTTTAAAATTAAGACACTTGAGATGCAGGACAAAAGGTCATGTAGATAAGACCTTCATACCTTTTTAATAAATAAAATATCTTTCAAAATGTGCCATTTTCAAAGTGTAACACAAATCATACTGGTCAAAAATCAAATAAATTTTCTGGATGTCAATACACCTTGGCTCATACTGTCACAGTAGAAACAATAGCATTAGGTATGAAATGTACATAATCTCATGTGGTCACGGGCTAGATGAGCTGCAAATGGTACATGGAGTTGGAAAATCCCAGAAAACCTAGTGCTGCTCTGGAAATGGGCACTGTTGCCAGCACTCTAGCACAGGGAGTTAGAATAAGACAGGTGCACAAGTCTCATTTATAAATATGAGTTTTGGCAGGGTCTAAACACTCTCTTCATTAAAGTGAGTGAGAACTGTCTCCACTGAATTTAAAGAACTTACTGAATTTCAGAGATGGGATGGAGTAAATAATTGAATTTAAGACTTCAGCTATTGCCACTTTTCCAAATGTCTGGTTTAAGGTCTTTGTTAACCTTATAAGTGCATTTAAGAGGATTGCAAATGAAAAAAACCCAATGTTCATGGAATGTTTGAAATAACCACATATTTCTTAGCTGTTCTCCAATGTTAAAAATAAAACCAAATACAAGTACTTCAGAAGGGAGAAAAAGAAATTAGCATGATAAATATGCTTTTGCCACTCTGCTTTCTTTCTGTGAGATGTGATGATTTCTCATAGAAATATTGTGCCTGAAAAGCCATATCTGTGTAGCCTTGCATTTGGTCAGTTTGATTGTTGTAGCATTACACCTGAAGGCTGATCAATATCAAATTACCTTGAACACAGCCAAGTCTGCAGCACAGCTGGGCCATGGTATTGTGTTCAAGGTAAAGACATAATCTGCAAGCACAAATGAATTGCCTTTCTCATCTGCCACCTCATCACCGAACTTGTATTTTATCCTAATATGTGACTTCAATTTTGCTCTGTTATTTCAGGGAAAGGAAATACAAATCACAGACCTGCTTCAATATTGTCCCATAACATTAATGCCACATGTCTGAAGTAGTCTTTTTTCCCCATAAATAATGTTCTTACCTGTCTGAGGCATTAGTAAGAGCAGTTCACCAGCTCACACTTGGGCACTGAAGGCCTCAGGATGTGCATGTGGCAGCTGCTCATCAGTCTGCCCAAAGGTAAGTAGATGTGCACCAAATATTTCCAATATTAATTCAGCTGGTGTAGCACTTCTCATCTGGATATTCCAAACCAAATTTTTACTGAAACTGATCCAAAATTGCAGGAAACTCAGTGTGGGCTTCCCACATGACTCAGGGAGGTTGTTTTAGGCAGTCACTGCTGTCAGCCCCCACAATAACTGTGTTTAAGAATATTCCAGATATAAACACAGTCTTAAAAGAAATTTTTTACTGCTTTGCTAGAGTTTGGGTGTTCTGTATTTCACAGGACTAAGGCCCTCATAGATATATTTAATTATCTTGTCTCAGATTCAACTGCGTTATTGTGGGATCTCAGCACCTCAGGATGGAGGTGCAGAGAGGCCGAGACCACCCTTGGGGGGCTCGGGAATCCTGGAATGTTGCCAGAAGTGTCTGGTGGCAGGATTTTGATCCTACACAGGAGATGAGACCTGTATGAGGACTGGGAGGATTCCACTGGGTGAATGGTGAAGGGATAAGTTAGTTAAAGTGTAAAACACAGGGTTTAGGATTTTGGTACAGGGGGGTCTAAAGAAGTAAGATGGAGGAATTGGGGCGTGTCCTGTCCTTCTTCTTCTTCTTCTTGGCCTCCATCTTCTGTGGTGGTGGTGGCACTTGGGGATTGGTTATTACTAAAAGTGCACCGGTTAATAAGAGTAGAAAGTATTGGAGAAAAATGATAAATATTGTACACGTAACTTAGGGTATAAAGATAAGTGACCGCCCGGGGGCTTGGGGAGTGTGCCCATGGCTGACTTGCTGTGCAGACCTCTGTCGGGCTGAAAGAAAATCTTTTAGATAAACAATTAATAAACACCAAGACCGAGACAAGATCAGAAGTCTCTCCTCGTCCTTTGAAGCGTCGGCTCTCCAAGGCCATCCCTGGGAATTCCCTGAGAATTCCAGAGCACCTAAAGCAGAAGCAGAAAACCTCACAAGCCTAAACAGCCGAGAAACAGAGCAAAAATGTCATCCCTGAGCTATCTCAGGACATAAATCAGCAGCAAAGAAACAAAGAAGAACGCCGGAAATTTACACGTTATTAAGACAGACCTAGCAAGCTCTTGCAGATAGAAAAATCCATGGGTGATAGTTCCAGTCACTTGCTTTTTGCATATCTACTTCACAGGAAACAACACTGTCATACTCCAGATTGACACAGTCATAGACAAACAGACTTCCTGCTGCAATCCTAGATGATACAAACATGCCTTGAATATGAAAACTGAAATTCTAGTTATTCAAACAAGAGCTCTTCCAAAACCCGAGATTACATCTGGAGTGAAGACTGATTTATAATTAATTATGATTTAATGATTCATAATCAGTCCTCATCCTTTTTAAAACCCTACTAAAAATAGAAAATTGCCTAATATTCAGGATTACTATGCACAAACACATTATTTGGCTTCTTATTCTCCCTCCTTCTCACTCCTGCCTTTCTGAGTATGAAAATGTTGCACTGTTGGGAATGCAGGCTATCAAAACCTTGGAGCCCAGCGCAGATTGTTACAGAATTCAGCCTTCTAAAACACCTATAATTTTTAAATTTAATAAGTCAGAAGTATTCCACTTGTTGGTTGAAGTTTATCCCATCAGACTGGATGTTCTGGAAGGTGAAGGTGATTTGGAGTCATTCCTCTTAGAGACACACATGGCATAAGCTGACCTTGGGAAGTGTTTGTGTCCTGTAGGAGTAGGATGGCCAGCAGAGAGAGCAGTACCTTCAGAAGGGGATTCTCCTCAGCTGAAGATTCAGATTTCTAGTCAGGTGAAATAACACCTCTCTCCTCCATAACAGCTACTCCCAAGCTGGGCTTTCAGATATCAGATTTTTTTCCCAAAGATTTAGTTTGCCAGCAGTACTTGATACAGATGTGAATCTCAAGTCTCTGAAGAAACAGGTTGTTTTCCCTGGATCCACATGGGAAATATTGCACACCTCCAAAAGTTACATATTGCCCATCAAAGGCTGTGCAGGGTGCACAGTCCCTGGCAGCTACACAGAATATATGTATTATTTGATTAAATAACACCACCCCTTCTCAATACTCAAGCTTTAAAAATGAGGGTGACCTCTTGCAAACCATCATCTAATTCCTGCGTATCTTGCCCTGTATTTTCATATTACCTTTTTAACTCTGCACTTTCTTAATATGAGGATTTAATCAAGACCCTAGGTGAGGCTGGCCAATGTAGATATTTCTCATGCTATATTTCGTTCCACAGATTAAATAAATAATGGAACTAGGGCCTGGAGTTGCCAATGAGGTGACTGAAGTCCGCTATTGTGATTAAGGTGTCTTTGTTCCTCAAGCAACCTGGAGTTTGTCATACACAAGTCAAGCTACAAATCAGTAGATATTGGATGACTCAAAAGCTATGGAGAACATAAAATTATGTGGCTTCAGCTTAAAGAATCACAAGCAGAGAGAAATTAGTGATGGAAGGCTTATTAAACTGTCTAGTTCAATCTCTACCAAGATGGGAATATTCCCTGGAATGTATTTTTCAGCACGTTATCAAAAATTGTTTCCATATGAGATTCTGCTCTGGAAAGAGCCTATAAAAGTGGTCTGGTACAGTACCATTCTGACTGAATCTGTGATTTCTTTCAGTTCCAGAGAGTTCAAAGAAATATCTTTTTCCTCTCAGCTGAAGACACCCACTCTTTCAATCACAGCCACTATCACTTAGAATGGATGTTCTGAGAGGCACCCCTGCCTTTATTTGCATTGTGTAAGTGCACATTATGCCTCCACTCACTCCTCTTGCCTTAGGCTCACTGTGATGCAGGGCAGAGGATGGAGGCAGCAGCAGAGGGAAATGCTTTATCAGAGATAAAGTGATGCAGGTTCTTTGTATCACCTGCACTGAGACTTACAGCATCAATGCTGGATCTCCACAGCTGTTCCTCTCCTATTCTGAGCCCACAGTTTCTGAATCCTGACCTAATGAGTTCTTCATCATTCTCAACTTCCTTCTGACATTACTACTGAAATCATTCAGATATTACTGCCACTGTCCCCAAGACACCTGTCTTTTACAGAGTGAGGTGAAGAATGAGTCAGTCACCTGAATCTTGGAGCTGCTGGAATTATTCCTCTGCCTCATATTAGGCTCCTTTGCTATTCTTTTAGTGCCCCTTCAGCTTGTCTTTGACTCTAAGTGTGACCTTTTCATTTCTGTCTTTGATTTTATTCATAGTTCTTTTCTTTTTCCATTTCACAGTTTTAAACTCCCTTCTAGGACTGGAATATGATTTTGATTTCCTTGACTAGAGTGACCAAACAGACCACACTGTTTAACTGGATAAGATTTATCTTGGTCAGTTCTGCAGGACTCATGCCAGGCTTTATGTAAGGGGTTCTCCTGGCTTTGTTATCAGTGTCCATGCTTTAGGGTCAGATTCAGGCTGGCTGAGGGTGAGTGATGCTCATGCCTGCTGACAGCAGGGAGAGAACCTTGCTCATCTGAGCACGGACTGGAACAGCTCAGCTGGGATCTTCTCAGGGTTTGCAGCCAATTAGCCATTTACATTTTATCTTTTTCCCAATTATTCATCAGATTCCTCTTTGAAGGTTTTGCATATCCTAATTTTTATGCTGATTTCAAAAAAGTCCCAATTCTAATGCCATCAAACTTCTTTTTAATTATTCACATTCTCACCACTGCCAGAGGATTTCAGCAGCTCCTTCACCATGACTTTAACAAAAATCATGCTTTTTTCCTCACTTTTCCACTTGCCTGTCAACATTACCCTTTCTGAGCCTTTTCAAAATGTCCTTATGCTGTTTCCACGCTGCAGTAGGCAGGCAAGCACAGAGCATAACACAGTCATCTTCTGGAAGCCTGACTTGCCCTCTCAGCTTGCAGCCTTGCTGCTGACAGCCTGTTCAGGCTCCCTCGTGCAGGAGATGCTGGTAAATGTTTGATGTTGAGACCTGAGGGCCCTGAGAGAGGCACTTGAGCTCGCCTGTATTTGTGTTTGCTGGGTCTCTACCACCAGTCAGGCTTGAAGATGCAGTGTAGGTATAATGGTCATTATTTGTAGATTCCCTGCCACCAGAGCGGGGTTCACACCTCTTCACTTCACTGCAATCATATTTTCTCACAATCACAACAGCATCTGTGGGGTTGGAGCACTTACAATCCTTCTTCACAGAAATCCCGCTTTGCAGAAATCCCACTTCACACTTTCCCACTGTTTTCCAGGCTGAAACTCATCTTGACTACTGCAGCTTCTTCTCTTCCTCTTTTATATTTTACTCTGCCTCATCTTTCATAATTTACAAGAGAAAAATTAGCTTTGTCAGTCCTGATTCTTGATGCTGGCTGTGGCACAGCCTGAGGCTTGCAGATGCATTTCAGAGAGAGAGGGCAGTGTTGACTGCAGCAGCCACAGCATTAAGCAAGACACCCTGGGAACCTCAGCTTTATTTTTACTTTGTCACAGCCTTGCTGAAGGAATGTGGCTATTGCCTGGGGCCTCCTTCTGCTTTGGTTTCAACTCCTCTCATACAGAGTCACAGAATTCTGGTTTAGTTTGGAAAAGACCCTTAAGATCATCAAGGCTGACTTTTAACTGCACACTGCCAAGCTGACCCCTAAATCATGGCCCTTGAGCACCACATCTACCTGTCTTTTAAATATGCCCAGGAATGGGAGCTCAGCTGCTTCCCTGGGCAGCCTGTTCCAGAGTTTGGCAGCCCTATTTGGTGAAGAATGCTTTCCTTATATGTAATTTAATCCCATGAGGTGCAACTTAGGTGCAAATTCTCTCTTATCCTATAACTTCTCAACTGTAAGAAGAGGCTGACACCCCACTCCCCCCACCACTACACCCTCCTTTCAGGTGTTTGTAAAGAGCAATAATCTCTCCTCTGAATCTCCTTCTCAACCACCTCTACTCGCTTAATTGCTCCACATAAGTCTTGCTCTCCAGACCTTTCACCAGCTTTGTTGTCCTTCTCTGGACACTCTCCATTGAACTAATGTGATTCTTCAAATAAGGGTCCCAAGACTGAACACAATACTCAAGATGTGTCCTCAGCAGTGCCAAGTATACAGAGAGGTGGTCACTCTTCCTAATCTTCCAGGAACCTCCTGGAGAGTTTCCTCTCTGCTGTGCTGTATTTCCAGCAGACACCAGGTAAGGTCAAGTCCTGCAGGAGAACAAGGGCTAGAAATTGTGATACTTCTCCCAGCTGCTTAGAGAATTTTTCATCTGCCTCTTGATGCTGGTTGGGTGATCTGAGATGAGTCCCACCATGATATCTGCCTTGTTGGCCTTCCTCCTGGTTCTCACCCATACACACTCTGCCCTGCTGCCACCATCATCAAGCTCTAGACAATCAAGACACTCCCTAAAATCCAGGGCTACCTGATGTCCTCTCCTTCTTTGCCTGTGCCTCTGAGGAGCTGCAGTGCTCCAGCTGTGGAACCATCCCACCATTTCCATGACTGCAGCTGTGCCATGGCGTTACTGCAGCACGAGGGCTCCAGCTCCTCCTGCTTGCTCCCTGTGCTGCTTGCACTGCTGGAGATCCTGTTCACCGGGGCTGCTGATCCCACCCCTTCCTCAGGGGATAAATCTGAATTCCTGCAGGACCATTCTTGAGCGCTTCCATGGTTCTAACATCAATAACATTTGTGGTTTTGCTGCTGCATGGATCTCCATCCCACAGGCTCGCAGACCTTGCCACCAAAGCCACCCTTCAATACTGCTGTGTTATGCCCAGGTTCTATCTCCAGGGAGCCTGGCTTTATCCCTTTTCCCCTTCAAATCAAAGTTTGATCCTTTTCTGTGAGCCCTGCTAACACCTGTGCCAAAGAACCTTTTCCCCTTTGAGAAAGGTGTACCCCATCTATTGTGTTGTGTAAACTGACCCAAAATTCTTCCAGTGACGCCAGGCTCAGAGCCAGATATTGATCTTAAGGCATTTCATGTTTTTTCCCTCATTATGTCAAGCAGAAGGGTAGAAGAGAACACTAATTGCTCTCCTCAACCCTGATGGTATTGGCTTCCTTTATAAAAAGCTTTCAGGCCTATAGAAGAAAAATAACCTGGAAGAGAAATGCTGTTATTGCTTGGCTGATGCAGTCCTTGCTATTTTCTCACCACAATCACAGGAACAGAAGTGTTGCACTGCCCCAGTGCCTGAAAGCTCAATTACCTGTGGAGGAGGCTCCTCCTAAGCACAAGAGTGAAGTCTGGAGCCCTCCTAGACTCTCTGGCATCTCACCAGCATGGCAGTGAGTCTGCCAATACAGAAAATTTTTTAACTTTGTGGTTTCCAAAAGCTTTCTAGTCTAAGCATCTATTTACTTTTAATCCTGAAAGGGAAAATAATGGTTGGTTAATTTTTATCTTGCACATACAGGATTGTTTTTTTCTGATCCAGTTACAATAGTAAACTCCTCCTGTTGTGCCACCCAAAAAGGCTGGAAAATGTCCATTCTAATTGCTTTCCCTAGGCTATGCCGAGTGAATGTTCAGCTCCCTGAGGATGGAGTGTACTGGTATAAATTTACTGTGATGGAGCCTCAGTGCTGCTGATTGTTGCAGAACTACCACTGAGTAGTAAATGCTTCACTGATCTGTTACCCGGGGGGGCTGAGCATTAACTACACTATTGAACAGCAAATGCTTATCATCCCCTATAATTCAAACTATATAAATCACTGAAGAGAGACAATGTGCCTACAGGGAACTCACATGGTCTATAAAAATGTAAAAATCAGAACTATATTTAGCTGACAGAGCAATACTTAAAAAAATAATAAAGTATTCAAAATATAATCTAAGACATGAAACTCATCTACATTTCAATCTACCCAAGGTTTGGTGGAGTTTAATCTCCTCTGCAAACATTTTCATCATTAACAAAATTTAAAAAAATAGGATTCAGAAATAAAAGCAATTCCTCTTCTCTCTCCCCATCCTCCAACCATTCATGCAGCATACAGAACAACCTCTTTTAAACCCATCCTTAGAGCAAAGCAAAATGCCAGCATTTTTTATTCACTGAGAAAAGCATTTCTACTTTGCTTAAAAAATAATAGAAGGCTTAAGATATGTTGCTTGTAAACCATGTAACCAGTGAAAGTGGAAGACACAGTTCCCTTTTGTCTAAAGAGAGTTTTTCAAATGCAGGGCTTATGCAAGGTTCATTACACTGAGAAGAAGGCAAGAAAAAACATTCCTCCAAGGAGCTGCACTGTGACTGAGGACATAAACTTTCATTCCTGGGTAAGCAAACACTTTATGTGGAGTGGACAAAAGGAGTTCCATTACTGCCAATGAATTACTCGTGGCTGTGAAGTTAAATACACATGAGCATTTGAATCACCAGAGAACTTTATAATAAGCTGGTGCTGCATATTCCTTAATGTGTACATAAAATCTGTTTTCTGTTCTAGCCTTAACCATGCAATAACCTCTGGAAAGGCCTCACCATAATGCAATTTACAGCAGAGCCAAGGCCTTCAATATATTCTATATTAAAAACCAAAAGCATCCCCAAACATCTATCCACAGAGAAATAAAACATAGTAACCTTTAAATACACAAATGCAATTACAGAAAAAGACAAGGAGCAAAACCAGATGAGAAAGATCTCGGGGGAGAAGTGGTATGGGAGTTTTTGATTTCTCCATGTAGCATTCAGGGAAATGATGAAAGAGAGGTTTGAGAGCAGAGCTGGAAAATGATCACAAGCAATCAATGTTTCAAAGAGGTCAGAACAAAATCAAATAAGGCTACTAAGCTTTATTCTTAATCCATGGACAGCTTAGTAGCATCCCACTAAGATCTATCCTACTTGAAGATATTCTAAGGAAACAAAGAACATTTTGATTTTTTAATCTTATGAAAGATGATATCATCAACAACTTCTGTTTGTTCTTTTTCCCTTTACAGAAGAAATACCTGTACTTGATCAGCATGTGTGTCCTACCACACTGTGTGAGCCTGAACTAACCAAGAGTAATGAAGGATTTTAAACAGAAATATAATTAAACCATGCAAATATGTTTGAAACACTATGAGAAATAACATGGGGTATGGCTTAATTAGACATTCAGAAAAGAGTTCTCCCAGCACACCAAGCCACGTACATACAAGATTACTTTGTAAGAATGAAGCAAATAATGGCAACATACTTCAGATGTTCTATCAGGGCACCTCATTATCAAGAAGGGAGATAAGACCTTTCTGGATGTATTTGTAATGTGGCTTGAAAGTGTTGCTTTCAGTTGTCTTCAGATGAAAAGTAATAATTAGCTCTAAACAAAATCAAGGAAGCTCAGAGAAAACCAATAACCAGTGAAATCTCTAAAGGTTATCTGGTATTCTGAAGACTATGATTTCATACAGTCCATGGCTTTATCTCCTAGGGGCTATTATTTGTCCATCAGTGGGTCAACACTGAGAAGAGAGCAGAGCATACTAAGAAATTTTAGTGAAAAAAATGCTTAATTTGTGATTAAGGGCAGAAAAATTAATGTGATGCAGCAGTAGTTTAATATGCTGGCAAAACGAACACTTACAAGTAATCCTCCAAAATGTACACCAGCTGCAGAACGCCAGATGAATTTAAGATGTTCATCCCACAGGACCACTCAATGAAAATGAGCTCATGCTTCAGGATTTTCAGATCAGAACCATATGCTGTACACTAGCACATTTGCAATATTAGTACCTTGAAGTAAATTTCTTAGAGCATTATTGAATCTAATTTCCAATGCCCACAGTCAGCAAACTTCCCTCATTTCCCTATGGGGATAACCCTGTTGGACCAGCCTTACATGATATTTATTACTCTGGCACCAGGCTGAGAGTATATCCCATGTTTGACTAAACATTAGATATCCATAACTTCAGGTGATGAAGAATTTAATTGATTTTAAGATTTTTCTCCTGTTGTTACTCATCAGTTGTTGGAACCTGCTGCAGTGCCATGAGTGGAAGTGGAGGGAGACATTTCACACCTGCAGTGCCCAGCAACTGTGGGAATGATGGCACAGGGTGGGCCAGTGTACACAGACCCTTCCTTCTTCCTCTGCTGGCATGTCAGGAAGTCCCATGCATTAGAAACAGGCCTTTTATTTTATTTTCTTTATTTTGCTCCTAAACATTTTTTAGCTTTCCGTTGACAAAAATTAAATATCTGTAAGTGAAAAAAAAAATGGCCACTTAAAACTTAATCTAATTTACCTTCTGTTCAGACCCACTATTACACTTCTCACTCTCATTATGTCTGACCTAAAAAGTATATTAAAAATCTTATTATTTTGTTGCTGCCTTTTCTACTTAATTATTACCACAACAGGCAGGTACTCATTATGATAATTAATCAAGACTGAGATGTAAATAGCTCACATAGGGGTTAATAATCAGATAATAACAGTAAGCACTCTTTCTGTATAATTAAGTCAAATGACATGATTTATTCTGGTGCAAACCTACCTCCAGAATGAAACATTTAAGCATTTCACTGTCTTTTCAAACAGCCCTATGCTTTGCAAGCCTATAATATCTGAAGGTCGCTTAAACTCTAAAGTTTTGACATTGACAAAATTTGAATTGAAGTGGGATATTTTTTTTCAAAATTGTAATAATCTATTTGCCATTGATGTTGGCTATCATAATTAAATTTTCCTTTTTGATAGGCCACGCTTCACAGAATCACAGAATGGCTGAGGGTGGAAGGCATTTATGGAGATCTTCTTGTCCAACCACCCCAGCTCAAGCAGAGCCAGTCTAACTGACTGCATCCAGAAACTCCTTCACCTGTGCAACATCATATTCCTGTAAAAATATGTTACAGTTCTAATGTGGCCAGTGAAAAAACTCTCACTCATTTTCTAAAACCAATCTATGATTTATAACAGAGAGACTTTCTTGTATTCACTCATAATTTGGAGGGCTAGTCACAATCCTTAATAGATGTATAAGCACCAGCAATGTTATGTGTGAAACAAAAGAAGGCATTTCCAAACCACAAAACAGGAAGGAATGTTCCATAAAAGCAATGGTTTTCTCAAGCTATAGCCACTCAAGAAACAGCTAAGTATTTTTACATTAGTACTAAAATAACTTATATTGCTGTCTCTATTAACTCAAACCTCTTTCAACTATGTGGAAGTAAATGGTAGGATGCAAGAAATATTTCCTAGATAGAAATGCTACTTGAATGATTGCTTGAGAGGAATTCTGGAAGCTACTAACAGATCTGCCATTTTGCTAAGGGCCAGATGTGAATTAATTTCAAATTTTGAGATAAATCTTATTTCTTGAGTAGTCCTAGTTATTGAAATAAATTTTGGGGAAGGGTGGGTTTTCATTTACATACTTTCCTAACATGGGAAGATTTTCTGAAATATTTTTTAGGTTTATTTGTCCTTGCAATTTGTTATCCTTTGCTTAGGATAAGAAAAGAAAGAGATCTCCACACATTGTCTCCTCTCCACACATTTTAAGCCAGTTAAGATTGTTTAGACATTTTAAGACCACTGGAATTAATATAAAGAAACTTAAATAAAGTGTCTTTGAGGGAGGATCTTTATTCCTTCTCAGCACAGTGTCCAGGGGAATTCAATGAGGATGATATTTCTCCCTGACACTTGTACTGCCAGGGGATCAAGTATCTGTGAGCTGGTGAATATTCCTGGGGATATCTGGCTGAATGAAGTTGGATCCAGATTTTAATGCATACTTAAACTATTAGTGTCAGCCTTCCACCTTGCACTGAGGTAAAACATTCACTTCCATGAGACAGCACCTCAGCAACAAATGCCAGAAATTTTTCATGAGGCACCTATGAGTTAAGGTTTTTTAGCACTTTTACAAACTTGCTTCCTTTTCCTACTCTGCATTTTTCACTGTTTCCCCATATTTTATTAATGCCAGTCTGCTTGAAAAGGGCACAGGGAAAAGCAAGCATTCTGCAGGGTAAATGGGAAAAGAAATGGACAGAAGCTTTTCTTAAAATGTCACTGCTCACAAAGAGCTTGTGGCAGCCCAGTGTTACATAAGGCTGAGGTTTAAAGAGGTGCTGTTAAATATGCCCCGATCTCTCTCATATTTCTAGCTTCCAATTTTAATCCTTTCCACACTGAATTTTAATTGAAAAGTATTTTAATCTGTAACTTGTTACAATCCCTTGTCATGTTTTGCATGCACTTGGAGCAATGCTCTCCTGAATTAAGACAAAGTAGGAACATCATGGTTGTCAAAAGATGTATCTGACAAGGCCAGTTATTGCTTTAGCAAAAAACCTCAAAGCCCTCTGTGCACAGCCTGACCCATTACAGGAACCTGTTGTGATGGCATTTGGCATGCACATGTTGTTAGAGTGTCTTTTATTCTATTTGCATTGTCATGAACTGCATTGTCCTTTGGGATCAGCACACACATTCTGAACATTGCTACAATTGTCATCAGAGAAATTAAATTTAACATGAATGTGGCCCTGACACCAGTAGCTTTATTATAGGTTTTATAGAAGAAACTGAATAAACTTTTAGACAGATAAACTACAAGAAAAACATACATATGTTGTTTCATATAATATATATGCTGTTTAGTCTAATAAAAATGATAGAAGGGATCTACATATCACAATTTCTTTGACTTTGTCTCCTCTCCACACATTTTTACTTAGTTAAGACTGTTTAGACATTTTAAAACAATTAAGAAATATAAACAGCATTATATTAATTCCTATTAATATAATTTATGCCTCACTGTACAGTTTCATAAGAAAACACTTTTCAAATCTCTCCTCCCTATAAAGGATCTAAAATGTAACTAAACCATACAGAAAAGAGTAGTAATAGTATTGGGAATCTTCCAACTTAAAATAGTTGTCAGAGAAGAGGAGGTGATTATTTTCCAGTAAATTTTTGCTTTAATCAGCCATTTCCCACCTTCCTTAACATCAGAGTGCTTTGACAGCCTTTTCCAGCAGCCCTGAGGTCTGTGCCCCTCTGGACCAACAGAACACCTTGGTCTGTTCTGGGTCACTGTGATCTCCTACAGGAGAAACACAAAGGCAGAGTTAAGGATGGGGTTTCCTTAGCACAGAATCCAAAGGGTGAGAGGAAAAATGGATCCTGGAGTGGGGCCATTAAGGGCTCTGTCCTTGCCTGCACTGCTGCACTATTGAAGGCTTCCTCCCTTTAAAACAAGCTAATTCTTGCATTTGGCTTAGGGCTTGAGTCTCTAAGTTAGAGGAGAAGACATCCAGCGAGGCTTTTTCTTTGTTCCCAGTTTTCAGACTGGGAAATTCAGAGATTGAGACAACTCCAGCAGTAAGGGCTGAAAATGCTCCTGGCTTTTCAATCCTGTGCTTTGTTCATCATTTACCTTCACCAGCACCAGCACAAGCCCTGTTTTAATTGTAAATCTAAATCAGCTGTGCATCTGTCCCAGGAGGTCTGATTACATTTATCCAAAATAATAGAGAAGCATAGAGATGACTGTAAAGAAAACTCTAATCTTCCCCACCTAACAATCTAGATCTCAGATTAATGGGCTCTTAATTAATTGGGTCAGCCATAAACAGGGTTGTTTGCAAAGACAAGAACACATTAATCTGGAAAAGTCATATTGCTCATATCACTTGGAAGTATTTATAACCCAGTTTTGAGGATCAATTGTTTGCAGTCAGATTTCATCTGTTCCCTTTAAATATATTCAAACTAAAGAGTCCTCTGTAGGTTTCTTCCATGTAGTCCACAACACAGAGTAAATACTTTGGGTCAAGGCAGAACAGATTTTGTTTAAGTATCTCCTATGAAGAGTTGCAAAAACCACTATTGATTTCTGCATGTTTACTTCAGGAAAGAAGAAAAGGCTTTCCTGGTGTTGGAGGTCTAAGGGATTATTACAGACAAGAGAAAAACTCACAGGATCTGTTTCTTCAGTGGCTGTCTGATAAGGGATAAAATGTTTTCCACAAACCTGGGTGCACCTTTGGGACGTGTCGGTTCCTCTGCATTGTATCCCCTGCTGCTACAGCAGCCTTCCATTTCTCAGATCTTACAGGAACTCTGTACCATGCTGAGGAATAAATTATTTATTTGGGGACTTCTGCCTTGTCTGACTGAACCTACTATCCCAATGGTCCTTGGGAGGTGTAAACTACAGTAACTTAAAATGGATGAGATTTTACAGCTTTCCTTGTCTGAGCTTGTTATGGGGATATAGGAAACACCAGCACTGAAAGACAGTGAATTGATTTGTTTTTCTCCCTAAAATACTCAGCACATGCTCTACATTCTATCTTGTATCTTCCTGACCTCCTTGACCAGGTTATTAGAGAATGAGAATTGAAGTGGTTTTCTAAGCCATTCAATTAGAAATAAACTGCATAACATAGTACTGTCTTCATCAGATTTCTGAAGGGTTTAAACCACGTTGTTGTAGTCCTTATTTGATTTATGCAAACAAAGCCTCTTAGCATAAAATGCAATTAAAATAGAATAATTTATTCCATTAATCTTAATCTATATACAATCCTGCTTGGTTGTTAAAAAAAAAAAAAAGCAGCCAGCTTTCAGCTCCAAAGTTTCATGTTTTGCGTTGGGATCATAGGAGAAATGGAAACATGAAAATAGTCAAGAAATCCAATTAAGTACAGAGGTACTAAAACAGGCAAGTCTTTAAAAGTGTAAGAGAACAGAATGGGTAGCTAAATCTGAGAAAACACCTCATCAAAAATAGTTTCATTATTTCTATCTAATTTTTGCTGTTTATAAAATATATATGACATGACTGGGAATTTCCTAATATAAACCTTGTTTAAAATATATATGTGGATAAACTTTTGTGAAGTGCATAGACATTAAAAACCACATGTTCACCAGAACACATGGGGTGAGGCATTTGGACCAAGTGATAACTTTAACCTAGCAATAAATTTATTACTATATAATCTAAGTAGTCTTATTAAATTTAAAATGCAAGTATTTTAAAATTTCCATTTCAAAATGGAACACGGAATTTTTTATATGGTTTAGAATATTTGAAATTTAGTTTAAACATCTCTAGTATGATTACAGAACAGAAAGTTTGTATCAGAAATAGATAAGATAAAGGAAAACATTAAAAACATACTCAAAAGCAGAAAATTCAGCCAAATGTAGCCAAAATAGTAATTAATTATAGAATAACAGCACAGTTTGGTTTGGAAGAGACCTTAAAGATCATCACTTCGTCCACCCCCTCTGGCAAGGGCAGGGACACCTTCCACTGCCCCAGGTTGCTCAGAACTCCATCCAGCCTGGCCTTGGACACTGCCAGGGATGAGGCATCCACAACTTTGCTGGGCAACCTGTGCCAGAGCCTCAGCACCCTCACAGGGAAGAATTTTTTCCTTATATCTAATCTAAACCTACTCTCAGTTTCGAACCATTTCCCATTGTCCTGTCACTTCCTGCCCTTGCAAAAAATTCCTTTCCAGCTTTCCTGTAGCTCCTTTAGGTATTGGAAGGGGCTCTAAGGTCTCCTTGGAGACTTCTCTTATTCAGGCTGAACAATTCCAGTTCTCTCAGCCTGCCTTATAGAGCAGGTGTCTTTAGTCGAACAGTCTCACTTCTGGGAAGTGCAGTTTTGGGTTGATTGAAAGCTTTATGTGTTCAATAGGCTTTAGTGTGAGATATTTAAGTGATGAATCTTGATTTTACTTCTCACTTGAGGACCTTCAGTGCTGGAGCCACCCCTGGATTTTGTCACTCTCCTGAATTAATTCATTCTCATTCCAATATTGTCTTCTACAATGTTCCAATTGTAGAATGAGGTACAAAAGACACCAAGAATGCCTTGCCAAGAATTCACTATTTTTGAAGCTATACCTGTCATTATCCCCCTCTGTAAACGTGCACACAGTTGGGGGAGTGAGGAAAGCCCAATTTATTCATCACCATGTGATGCTGGCTGCTAGAAACAGAAAATGGTGCCTGTAACCTCCAGGGAGTGAGTTCATCATTAGATTAACCAGCACTAAGGTAAGGCCATCCATCATTAGAGATGACAGGTGCAGTGTTGGCAGTACAAGAATAATAAACAGAACAACTTGCACTTTCACCGTGCGTGGGGATGGAGGAGAAGTCTTAGAGATGCTGCTGAGGAAGGGGAGGGTGAATAGGTAGTCATTATCTCAGGAGAAAAATGGTAAGCTACATTCTTATTCAGCAGACATGTCTTTGCTTATCAAGTTTATCTGCATTTACAGTACACTATGAGAGCCCAATACATCAGTTACTCAATGTCTAAACATGCTTTTCCAACGTGAAAAATATGTTGCCTATCCTGATAAGAGCTTCAATGCTTTTCATTTAACCTTAGCTTTCTCTGCTTCAGTTTTAATGACAAATTTCTCTCTAAGTGAAATGTTTTCCAGCTGAGCTCCTCTGCACCACATTGCCAGGGAACACCACAGCAGGAATCTCCCTGTTCCCCACAGGAGTGCTGTGGGGTTCAGTGTGACTAGAAAAGGCAACCAGCTGAAGTCCTTTTGCACTCAATGGAGTTTAGAGTGTTCAAGGATAAAATATAAAATCCTTCAGAACAGTGGATGAGCAGAGGATCAAGTTTTCTTTTTTTTAGTTAACAGAAGGGAAAGGTTTCATTTTGAGGTTTCATCTCCCCATGGAGAGTAGACATTTATTAACAAGGGACAGCACAGACTCCCATGGCACAGAGTGTTCAGCATCCTCATCCTTAGTTTAGTTTCAGCCTATCTCTACCTTTTCTATTTGCTTCAAAGTTTCATGAATTGAAATAAAAATACATATAGAGAGTCAACATAGGTCAACTCTTCCTTCTGCAAACTAGCAACCTCTTTACTGTTAATTTATTGGCATCCCTGCTTCCCACACAAAGCTGGCAGGTCTGTTTTGCACACCCAGTTCATGTTGGTCATCAAATACACCAACAAATAAACAAAGAAATCTTTCTCTTTTTATGCCTTTTACCTGTGTCTGAATCTGATCTGTCCTCAGGCATCTCTTGTACACCCTGTCTGCTAAACTTGTCTCATTTGCAATGTACCAGAAGTTGTAATGCTGTAGCATGTGAGGATCTGGAAACATTTCAAACCATTATTTCTTATTTCCTTGGCTCAAGTCAATGTAACCTATAAAAAAAAACAAAACTAGTTTTAGCAATGCAAATTAACACTTAAGTGCTTTTTCAGCAGGAGATCAGAACTAGAGATCAGAGTATGATTATTGACTTATGAATGTGAAAAAATATGTAACTTGTATGCATAACAGCCATCTTGTACTTAAAGGTTCATTACCAACTTAATATAACAAACCATTCCACTTCTCATGCCTATAATTCCATGAACTTTTGAAAACAAAGTATGTCATCCTCTCTCTATAATGTCCATCACTACACTACTTAATCAGCAAATTTTACAGAATGGAGATAAAAAGAAGCCAGAGAGCCATTAATTTGTTTTACAACCTTTTATAATTTTGATTTTTGACAGAAAAATGACCATTTAGATAGTTAAATCTGTTAGCACATTTGTGTAATGCATCTAGAAATTAAATTTTGGTGCACTGCAAAAACCTTCATCACGTGTCCACTTCGTGCTGTTACTGAATTCTCCAGGTGATGGTGTGTGAATTCTCCAGGTGAAGGAATGTGATGCCCCTGGTCTCTGTCCTGAATGATGCAGCTGAGCCTGGAGAAGGGTGACAGAGTCACCTGGATGGTGGCAGCCCCCAGGGCACTGAGATAAACCCACCATAGCTCACACTTCATCTTGCCATAAGCTCTGCCAGACAAATCCCCCAGGCTCTGACAAGGCTCTGCAAGGAGTGGAATCTGTTCTTTCTATTTCCATGTTCTGTCTCTCCTCCTGGGTAGTATCCAGCACACTTTAATAGACAACTGGTCCTAAAAATGGAGCTCTGACTAAATAAAATGCACTGAATTAGCTCAATCACTTATCAATCAGGAAATGATGACTTACTGCTATAAATATTAACCAGCCAAAACAGGTGGAGCATTAATGAAGATAGTGCAGACACACACAATAAAAAAAAATAAAATTGCAATATGAAAAATAAACAACACCATTGAGTAACTGCTGAAGATTTAGTTTAGTAAAATAAAAAAAAAATCCTATTTATAATTTTCTCAGTGTGGAGTGGCCTATGTTTTCAATTAATCTTAAAAATTAGTATAGGTAAAAAGAACCATCTTAGCATGTGTATTCTGAAGAAAAAAAGCCCTCTTTAATTAAAACAGCATATTATTTATGTATCTAGATTTTAATTGCACTCACTTGATATACTCACAATTATTTTCATTACAATCAAGCTTTTCACTCGCTTCTTACTCCATTAAACTCTACTTTTCATGGAATGGAAAAAAAGAAAAACGAGTTCTGAACAAAATTATGGCACCAGGCATCTCTTGAATCTGAATTGAACCCCGTTTCTTTTCATAGGAATACTAAGTTTTAAATGGGTATTACTCACTTCTAAACGCTTGTACACGTGGACAGGGCCAGCCCATGGCCATTTCTTCTCTGCATTCTTTCCCAGCCTGACCCTGCCGCCTCCTGACAGGGCCTGCAGGACCCCTCAGCTGCTCCAGCTGGGTCTGGGTCCCTTGCTGGAGGGGGAATGGAAGGGGGCGCCAGGGGTGTCCTGCAGCAGGTACAGAGGGATGTCCTCACCCCCTGCACCGCCCCTGTGCCCGTGGAGGCACCTGGCAGCTCCAGGGGATCTCTGCTCTCCCCGGCGCCTCTGTTGGTCAGCAGCAGCCCTGCGCCCACCCCACCTGAGCTCCCACAGGACAAACCCCACCGTGAGACTCGTAGGAACATACCCTGGAGCTGGTGCCACTGCTCTGGGTCAGTGTCTCTCCAGGGGCTCAGAGCCACGCGTGTCTGAGGATGGGCCAGGCTGGTCAGAGAGAGAGGGAAAGCTGCACAAGCCTTCCCATGAGCTGGTCTGGGAGCTGGAGAGAAAAAAGGGTAACCAGATGGAAACAATCCACAGGTGGTAGTTTTTAACAAGCTGTTTTCCCATAAGGATGTTACCAATAGGGTGGTTCTTAATTAGCCAATGGTTATGATGCTTTGATTAAAGGACCGACCAGGTCCACCTGTAGCAAACTAATGTTTAAAAGGCGTTAGGCTCAAATAAACAGGGCTTTTACCATTTGCCTTCTGAAACAACTCTGTGTCATCTCTGACACAAGTCACACAGAGTCTTTAACAAGAGAATCTTTTATAACATTATCATTCTTATTCTGTTACCTTCAAGCATCGCATTAGTTTAGGTACATTTTTCAGAAATGGTCCCTTGGCCAATGTCATCACTGTGGCTCCTGAAACAAATCAAATGGAGCTTGACAGACCTCAGCATCAGACCTCAGCCAGGCAAAGGTGCTAAAAAAACCTCCAAAGAAGCATTGAATTTCCCCACAACACTTAATTTTTCAGAAATAACCAAATGCCAAACTCTTTAGTGTATCAAGTCCCTCGTAGGTGCACAGTATTTAATAACTGCCTCCTTTGAGTCAGTTTGTTAAGCTTCCTGCATTTTTGAAACATCCAACAATCCTCTTAAAATGTGTAAAACATTTCTGAATCACTTTTCTTTTAGAAGTTATAACTCAAACTCCTAATTAATTTCATTAACTTTTGTATTAGCTTAGTTTCACTTCAGTGGAACAAGTTTTTATTCTCCATTTCTGAAGAAATTTAAAAGTAAGTAAAGGGAGGAAATATAATATAAAGTAAACTCACCAAAAGCAATTACAAATAACCCTTGGACCACAATTCTTTACTAAAATAATTAAAATATTAAGTATTTTTTTCTCAAAAATTTGGTTATTTCCAGCATTTGGAGTGTTGAATTATAAGTAACACATTTGCAATTTGTGCTGTTTTGTCGCATTAACCCATGTGGCCCACTGAAGAAAGTTCACTTTAACTACTCACAAAGATGATTCACTGCTAAGAAGTTGAATTAGTATAAAAAAGTTTTAGTGTGCATAATTTAAACATCTGGTAGTATAAACAGCATTTTCTTCCTGAGGAAATTATATTCATCCCTCTTTCTTCCCCTTTCAATGAAACATGCTATTTTAGCATGTTTATTTCTGTTCACTTACAAAGCAAAATACAAAAGAGCAATTTAGGTAATGTCTCTTCCCTTTCTCATGAACAGTTTGATTTGATTTTATTTAAACAAAATCTAAAATTTACACACAGAAAATATATATGAAGAATTTAAAGACAAGTTAAATAACAGAGTTGAAATTTTTAACATATAAATATATATATATATATAAATATATATATCAGAGCTATAAGATTTTTCTGGAAGTTAGGAAAATTCAGATCAATATTGAGAATTTTGAACCTCTGAGTCTTCCCAAAATACCAGGAAAGCATTCATCAGCAACTATGAGGTTTCAGCATTATAATATTCTCCAACTATTACACACACAGACACACCACAAATATCATACATTCTTAATAACCAAGGATAATTCTGATCTGTGCTTACCCTGATGGTCTTTCATTTTTCACCAAATCACAGGTGTGTTCCTGCTGGGAGATCCTGGTCATCAGAAAATCTGACCCCTGGGATCATTCCATTTCCAAGAGCCTTGCAGCTGGTTGGATAGATGTGAGAGATGCCTGGGAAGCATACTGACATTTTGTTCCCTAATTTTCTATCAGTTTATTTAGAACATAGCCCATGAGGACAGTCATAAATTTTGTAACATAATTCTCAGCAATGGCAGTTCAGGTGACTAAATTCTTCTTTTAGTCTTTTAAATCTTTAGGCAGATTTTATTCTGCCTAATTAAAAAATATATATGTGTTTTGGGGTTTTTTTCCCTTGTACATACCTGGGTTACTCATCAATTTCTCAGAAGCCAGCCTGGCTTAGCTGCATGTGCTCTGTGTAAACACGCAATTCGAGCTACTGGACTGTGGCTTACAAGGCCAAGGCTGAGAACAACCTGTTCTGGTTATGAGATGTTCTAGAAAGCCCAACACATGAAGAGGAAGTTCCCTGTCATCCCAAACTGCCTTTCCTCTTCTCTTGTTTTCTGTATTAGAGAGCACCAGTCGATGTCTCCTGCCCGTAGGACACAGCAATCATCACTGACCGAAACCTCACGGCCTGGATGAACTCTGCTGTGAGTGGACACTGGGCAACTCTGCTTTGTCAGGATGTCAAATAACTCTTTCATATTACCCAGCAGGATTGAAGGGGTTTGTTGTCCATCCTTTTTGAAACACAAATTAATGGGAAGAAAGGGATGGTGGGTGGCATTTTCCTCAACTTTCATAACCTGTAGAAAACTCTTGACAGAAAACACACATAAGCAGTTTTTAACACATTTTAAAGACAGGATATTTTTGAGGAAGATTTTCAGAGTTACCTTTAATGGCAGTACCTCGAAATCCAGCAGACGTTCTCTTCAGTACAAATGTGCTGAACACAGCAAGGTTGACTTAAGCACACCACCAAACCCCTTAATTGAGGGGATGTCCTTCACACTCAGTGGAGAAGGTTTTAAAGATGATTCACAACAGCAGCACACTGACATGGTCACTCCCAAGAGAGTTTTGTCTCTGAAATCACCCATCATCTGTGCTGATTAGTGCAGGTTTAGGATCTTTGGCAATCTCTTGCATCTTGGGTAGATGTAAATCAAAAAAACACATTAAATATAAACGTTAACAAAAGTCCAGGATACAGTGCAACACAGTGAGTCCAAGAATCCATTTTACTGAATTTCTCTCAATGCTAAAATTTTCAAACCAAATGCAAAAATCTGTTCCTGTGTATTTATAATAAATATCTGTGAAGCCAATATCAACATTTTCCTACTCCAGATGGCACACTGTGCTTTTTTAGTTTTCTGCATCTATTTCTTCCAGGGGAAGATTTGCTCAATAGTTCTCTCACTGAAAATACCCAAGAAACAATGATATTTTCAGTTATTATTCATTGTGTAAAAATTTTAATTCCTCTGAAATATACTGCCTTAATAAGGGGGAATTATTGCATTTTACAGACAAGAGAAAGTGAAATAATTGGAGTTTTCTGTTTGAGTATCTCTGCTCCTCTGTATTAATTCAGTTTGACTGTTGGTGGAGTTAAAATTTCATTATAGAGTGAGTTATTAGTTCTAATAAGATATTACTGAAACATTATTTCTAGTTTGAAATCATGTTTAAATTATGTACCTTACGAGCCTAGCTTTCAAGGGCTAAACCATCAGGGAAAAATGCTAAAAAAGTAATTCATTGTACTGGGAGGTTAAAACTGGTTCTTGGCACAGCCTGAGCAAGGGCTTGTCTGCAGGCTGGTGAGGATGGGGGGCAGACTGACCATGGGCTGTCTGAGTGGCAGCTCCTGCTCCTTGTGCAGGGGCAGAAATGTGCCAGGTGGACATTCTGACATTGGTCAGCAAACCCTGTCCCTCCTGTGAGCCAGGGCTGGGCACTGCAGGGGAAAAGTGAAAATTTGCTTCACACACACAAATTAAAAGATACTTAGCACACAAATATTAATACAAGTGGGTACACTCTCATTTCCTTTCCCTTCAAAGTGTGTGTCTGGTACTATCTGCAGTCTAGTCCATATAATTTAGAGGATCTGACATCTAATGCCCTGATCTCATTTATCACCAGCCCATCTTCATTTTAGAAGCGCAGATACTCAGTGTACAATTTTTACTGTAAAATTGAATTTGTTTCTTGTGACAGAGTAGGCTTGCTGAATTTATGACTCAGTATTGAACATCCTTCACCTTGGAAGGAGCTCTCCTGCTGTAAAAACCAGGCATCTCTCTCCTGAGGACACTATAACATCATGATACAGATGCCCATCCTGTTAGACAAGGTCGTGCCAGGAGAAACTAAACTTAATTTTCTGAGACTTTACAACACTTAGCCCTATATTTTACTTTACAAGGATAAATACTGGGAAATACTTTATCCCAATGTAACAACTCTCCTTTTGATCAGGAGAACAAAAAGTGTTTGATGTTCAGCTCAAAATGGCTGAGAGAAGGAAAATACAAAAGGTGTGCTGAAGACATGTTGTTTCTCTATCTGATGGTTGCTGCCTTTGTCTTTCCATCACAGAAAATAACCAAATTACCTCACCTGGATTTTGGACCCAGACTCTTCATTATGTGTGGGTATTTTATTCGAGACTTTCTTTTTTGACTTTCTCAAATCCTTTGTCACTGGGTTCATTGCTTTGCTCTCACCTTATTCTAACCACTGCAATTACTGTCAAGTTCTCAAATAAAACTACCACTAAATTGGTCTTAATTAATTCATCTTACACAGATGCAGGGACATCTTGCTATTTCCATCTTGTCTTCTGACTTTCACAACCTATTCCAAGTCTGCAAATCATATAATTCCTCTTTTTGAAGTACTTCACACACTTCTGAGATAACAAAGTTCTGCACTGACTCGATCCCTTTGTCATGCAGGGACAGCAGCTGCAGAAGCCCTGATTTGTCCATCTGGCTCCATCTCTGAAATGCAACCCAAGAGGTTGCAACTCCTCATTTTCCAGGAAGAAAACAAACCTTTGTCTTTCACATCATGCCTTGCCTTCCTCCCCTGTTTCTCCTCATCATTATTTGTAGGGTCCCCAACCAGCCACAGCTCAGCTGCTCCATGCAAGAAAGCAGAAACACCATCCTGATCTGCTGCACCTTTTGTAGCTCATTTTCCTTCTCTGGAGAAACTGCTGCTCCCAGCTGTTCAAGGTGCTCAGTAATTTTCCAGCCAAAGTAAACACCTACAGGCTGTAATTACAGCCTGTCAAAAGCCCTCTCAGCCTCAAGGAACTGAGATGCTGCAGACTAAAGCTCCTCAGATCTGTCTGGATCCTTTTACACCCCCGAAAAGGAAACCAGTTCACAGCTGGGGAAATATTTTCCCTATTATAATTTAAATTAGAGTCTGTGTGTTCTGCATTTGAATGAACTCTCCTGGGAGAGCAGCTGGATTCTGCTGTACTTGAGAGATTTTAAAGAAGAATTAGTTAAATATTGTTTAAAAATATATATAAATTTAAAAAATATATTAATATATGATATATTATATATGTATATTTAAAAAAAAACCAAGCAAGCAATCCCAAACCAACAAAAGCACAAAAAAATCCAAACCAAACAAAAAAAAAAAAAAAAAAAAAACAAACAACAAAACAGTTATAAAAAACCCCCCCACATTCTCGTGCTTTGTAAATTACAGGTCTATCTATTTTGCATTGCTCTAGATCATAATTCATAGCACTTTCCTGGACCACAGCAACCAATATTGAGGAAAAACTGCATGGTGTTTGATGCCCAGTTTTATTCTCACTTTTAAATTCATTAATTTCTGTGGTTGCAAGAAATATTAGAGGATCGTGGACCAAATGTTCCACAGCATAAACTTGCAGCAAATCATCAAAAAAACTTTCAAAGGCTTAGACCAAAGTGTAAAACTTCTTTTCAACAAAGAAGTTGACAGCTTGATGTGCTCCTGATGTGTTTATTCCTCAGCTCCAAGAATGTGCATCCTTGGAGGGACTCTGCCTGATTATTCTATCATAGCACAAGGTATTCCAAGCAAAGGATGTTAAACTTGCCTTTATCTGGGAGAAATAAAAGATTATGTGACTAAGGGCTCAACTCTTCTCAGATGTTTTGGGTATTTTCCCCTTCCCCAAGCAGTTCAAATTCTCTAGGTCCTAATCTCTGATTTTGATTCCTTTTCTACAAATGTTTATTTCTCCCTTACTAAGAACAAATCACAAGAAGAAGATATTTTGAATATGGCTTGGACATGTTTTAGCCAAGAAATCCAGTGTAATCATCAGGCTTGGATTCCCAACATTGAAGGTTTATTTTAGCACAGCATGCCATGTTTAATCAGTTTTCCTAATGCTGCACAGTACTATCTGCTTTGACAAGAATATGTTGATCATATTACAGAATGATTACTGCTAAGGGAGATCTTTTAGACAAGATTAGATTTTGCTTCTGTCCAGATGCCTCAAAGAACATTATTAGTTTTTGGTGTCATATTTTGGCAATATTAACATGATCAGCTTATGGGCTTGCTCGTATGCTATAACTGCAGCAATTTATCTGACAGTTAAGCTGGCAGGACCATGCAGCATTTAACCCAGTGAGCACTGCTGCAGTCTGGATCAAATTAGGCACTGCCCACACAATCTTATCACGGCTGTGAGGTGACCAAGGAATATTCTGATGAGCACCCCACCTCCAAGGTTCAGAAATTTGCATTATGCAGCTCAATAGCTGCTTCCAAGAAAGCTGATTACTTCATGGAAATATCCCTAACAATACGTCTGCATATTTTTAAAGGAATGTAGATTGGGGTTTTTTTCCACATAAATCAGCAAAAGGGATTCAGAGCTATGCTGCTTTCACAGGTAATTAAAGTGGCACGGTAGCCTATTAGTATAACAGCTGGGGTGATAGTAGGTTTTCTATATCCATACAGAAAGAATAAATCACTTGAATATGAGGCACTTTTCTGTCCTTCTTTCAAAGTTACTGCAGATGTACAAGGACCTTGCCTGACCTGTATTTACTGGTTAGACAAAAAAATAATTACAGAAGCTAAGAAGTATAAAGATAAGTGTTAATACATTTTGACTAGAGAGCCTTACGATATCAACTAAGCAATACTATTGCCCTTAAGTTCAATACATACTGATATGCACTCTGATGGCATGCTTCATCCCTTTTGATAATATGCCTTTAAAAACCATGTCCTTTAGGGTCCAATGGACCATGAAATAGTCTCTACAAAAGTACCACTGGTGCCAATGCTGAGACAAACATTCATTTTGGCTGTCAGCTTTAAGGACTGCAGAAGAAATGAAGCACATTTATTATATACTGATGTATTCTGACTAGATAATCCTTTTCAGTTGTAGGCACTATAAAGACAAGTGCAGATTACTGCGGGGAACATTAAAAAAAAATTGGGATGTTCTGAAACAGTTGAGCATCCAATTTCACAGTTGGGTAATTTGCCTTATAAACTTGTATTTAAAGGAAAAGTTTTACTGGCAACGAAGTACACTAAATAAACAATCTATAATTTGGAAATTAGCAAGTTGGAGATACTTAGACAGAAATTGTATCTACCAATGCTACATTTATTAATTAATGTTGGAATTTGTCTTTCTATGCTGCTGGCATTGTCAGGGTTTTTTCATACATAACAATTGTCATTCAATTCTGTAAAATTTTAGTCCTTTGTAACCATTTTATGGCATTTTGATTGCATCCTTATTTCTGTACAGACAAAGAAACTCATCCAGGACACCAACAGGACCTCAGGATCCAAAAAAAGATAGTTAAGTCATAGTATTCTCAGGATTCAGTACTGGGACCAGAAGTATTTAAAAAATACATTATTTAGATTACTAGGTTTGAGCTGGGTTTAATCAAATTTCTAGACATGAGATTCATACAGAGCTTAGGTAGGAGTGGTTCCTTTGAAACCCACTAGAGACCTGAGACAATGCATTTTACCTTCAAAAAATATTAAAGGCAGTTTCTGTAAGCAAAGTTTGGATGCTGGACTGCAGAAGTCCCTATAGTTCTGTAAGGAAGGATGCTGGTACCATGAGGGCTTTGGTCTGCAAACTTAATAGACAAGGAAATCAATTCCTCTGCCATATTAGTCTCCAATGCTTATGATATATTTTGGCAATGTGCAAGACAAAAATAGCCCAAAAGCTATTGATCCACATTATTTTAGTATCTTCTAAAGTGGAAGTATTAGAAAGTAGATAGTATCAGAAAAAAGTCAATATTATGACAGGCAGCTTAAAACTTTTATACTTTTACCAGAAATATAAATTTCCTGACTCTATACTTTCACAGTTTCATAACACCCAGTTGGCAGCAGCAACAAATATATCTGAGATTGTTACTATGACAGCACTGAAACAAAAATTAACCCTTTTATAGTAAAGAAACTTTGCTCTAAATTTACTTCATATATTTATTAAAACTCACTTTGTAATTAGGGGGTGGTGTCAAAGAAAACAATGGGAAATCTGAGGCTGAAGTCTGGCCCTTCTGTGTGGCACTGGTAGTGCCCAGCACAAGCATTTGTAAAATGAATTGTTTCTTACTTGTGTGGTGTGAGGAGGAACACAAGCAGAGAAAACAATCTGCTTGTGGTGGATCTGAACAAAACTGCTACTTTTGTTTCCTACCCAAATTTACTAGCAAAAAACACACTGAAAGCTGACAAATTATCTTCTTCTGTTAAATACTTTTCCCAAATTCTGACTCCTTAGGCAACAAATTTAGTTAAATATTATTTTGAAATGTCACAGCAAAATGAAAACTTGAAGCATATGGTTTAAGAATGTCAAAACAAAATCTATTTTTTTTCTGTTGTCAAAACAAAATCTATTTCATTTCTTGTTATGAACATTATTTTTACCTTTGTTAGTATCAGCCTCAAAAGGCATTGAAATTATTTTGGGTATGGAGCTTGAAATGGAGTTTTGGGAAAAACTTTAGCTTCACTAACTGTTTAAATAAATCTACTTAGCCAGTCTGTTTTTCTGTATAGCATGTTCTCTCAGCCAGGAAAATCTCCATGATGTTTATTTTCTGTCCCACTCTCTGCATGTCATGAAGCATATGCTGTAGGAGACTGATTGCATCTCAGACTGACAGCTGCTCTGCTCTTCCAGCTCTCTGTCACAGAGGAAGATTGCTGCCATTTGAGCAAAGAAATTCTTCAGTAATATGTTTGGACACTTGCCTTTAGAACTTAACCATTATAAACTGTGGGGTTCAGTTTGCCTGAAATCAACATTCTGATTTCCTAGTAGGCTTCTCTGTCAAAAATTCTAATCCATGTTAATCTCAGTTCTTCTGGGAAACTGTATCCTATGCCACTCAATTTATAAATTAATTCCTTCCACTCATTTTATTTGCAGCCCTTCTGGCAAAGCTGGAGCTGCAGAGAGCACACCCTGTTGGAACACACATGAGCAGGATCAGATTCCTCACTTGACATCGCACAGCCTCTTCAGGGGGAGCTAACTCTTTTTGAACCATTTCCTTCTCTCCAGAATTGTAGAATGGGCTTGGAACAGAGCAGGGCATCTTACAGGTGACCTATTGACAGCCCTCTGCACAGGTTCATAGTACTTAATATTTCATATGAGCTCTGAATCGCAGGTGTTACGGTGCTGTGATTGCAGCAATTAAAACAATTAGGGTTCAAGAGATATCATTAAGTTATTAAAATGCACCATGTTTGTTATTTGCAGAACACATGGCTTTTTGACAAGGTGAAGGAAGCAAGAGAATAACACTGCAAAATATTGAAGTGACCAATCAGATCAGTAGTCTGATGCCTCTTAGGAGAATGTAAAAATATTACCATATAAACCAGCATAGAAACTGTTTTTTTTTTTTAATTTCTTTTTAAATTATTTTTGTGAGTGCATTACATTAGAATCACACCCTTAGGTGTTTGTATAGGTCACAACAAATGTATTGCAAATGAAACAAAACATTCTCTTCAGTAAGCCAAGATCTCCATCATGACATTTCCTGGACTGGGAAGGTGACCCAAGCAATTCAAGCACAAGTGGTTATCAGAAACCATCAGGCGAAACAAAGTGCTGTAATGTCACTAACTCTCTCTGCTATGAATTGACAACAGATATGGCTTCCAATCATCAAGGTACAAAAGAAAAAGCATTTTCTGTTTCACACAGATTGGTAGATGCTGGTATCAATATGACAAATGAGAAAGAATATCACTGCAGAACATCTCAGCAATGACCAGCGCATAATTAGTCTAATTAGTAGCAAATTTTTTCAGTGACCTTAAGTTCTCTCCTCTAGAAGCTGTATTACCTGTCCAACCTTTAGGTTTATTCTTTTTTTAATTATTATTTCCTTTTGTTACCCCAGTTCCATTCTCCTGTGGTGATCCAAGTAAATTTTTGCCATAGGTTGGAAATTAACATCAGTAACTATTGTGTCTCTGTCCATGCACTGTACATCTGGAAAAACATTCTCCATGCTCGTGCTGGGAATGAAAAGCATTGGAAGCAGACATGACATTTCTGTCAAGATTTCTTGAGAAAAGTTATGCAAATATATATGGGTGTCAATGAAAGAAGTTCAGAAAACCTTAATTTGCTCAGCTGTCTAACAGGAACACAGATTTAGTATTAAATTTTTAACTTTTTTTTTTGTGCCCTGGCCTATTCTGAATGTTCAGTTATTCAGCCATCTCACTGCATCAACAATGAACTAAAAACGATGAAATTCTAGACTGCTTAGAGAAGCAAATAGAGCAATTTTTCAACATTTTCATTTTGGTAAAAAAAAGGAGAAATATATAGCTGGAATAAAAGCAAAATAAGACAGGTAGTCATAAGATTGGTTAAGTTGTGCTCTATTGGCCACAATTCATTGATATTTACTTTCTTCATCAACAGCTGTAAAGTACACAGAGGTTTTTTCCCAGGCTTCAGACTGACACATAAAACCTGCCTGTCTTTGCACAAAACTAAATCAGATTTTAGAATGCATTAGATGAACTCATGTTTTTCAAAGATTAAGTTAATATTTGTTAAAATTATTTTTAAAGAGGCCAAATTGATCTATAATTTTGCCCATGTTGATACAATGGATTTTTATTAAAATGATAAGACAATAATAAATTAAGCTTAAAATGAGAAGAAGAAAGCCAGTGATTTGAAAACTAGGAAACAGTTTGGTTTACAAATCAATTCTACTCCTGCTGAAATAAATAGGGTTCTGTCATTGTATTCACTGAAAATGAGATTCTACTGCTTATTTGGGAGTAACACTTTGAGATTCCTAAAAATTACAGGGGAAAAAAAAACTATTTGGGAGATATTCACTTTCATTAATGAATTCAAGATGTTTCATTATGAAACACGTATGTCTAATACATACATGTGTACTTATGTAATGAATATAGAGATAACATTCATTTAGATAATAATACAAAGACATAAACAAATACCTGAATGGACAGAAGCAGAAAGAAACCAATTAGGGTATATTGAGTCTTGAAATTGATTCTATTCTGGGTTGGGTTTTTGGCACAGTTACTGACACTGATTATTTCTGACTCCAAAGGTGTGACTTCCACTGTGTCCTTTTCCTGCTGGTCCTACTGCATAACAATTGCTGCAATGGTGGTATGGAAGCTTGCATTTATATACAGCCAAGTTTTCCAAAGGAGTACAGTTTTCATGTTTATATCACAGATTTCTTTACTTGCTAGTTTCTGGCTTTGAGTACTTGCTTTTTTACAGTAATGCTCATCATTTGACAGCTTCGAAACCTGACTGTTCATGCAAATAAAGCAAAAGGGTTTTGGCTTTTATGTCAAATGATACAACTGCTCTTATGATTAGCACAGACTTTCAGCCCTGTTGCCTGTCAAAAAGGCAAATAATTCCTCTTATATTGCCACATCAAAACTCCTCTGTACATTACAATGCAGCCTAAACCCAAGCCAATCAAAAATGATCACAGTTCAGTGGAAGGATCCATGTGATCAGGAAAATAAATTCCATGTTGGAATTTCAACCATTCTTTGACAGTGGAAACTTCTGTAATTCAGTAGAAGTTCAAAAAGAATTCCTCCTTCCACATACTTAGGAACACATGAAAATGCTGGAACAGAAAACCATATTGCCCTCTGAGAAGCATCTGATATTTAGTTGAATGCCTTGGGGTGGACAAATGCTGATGTATTAGAGGTAAAAGAGGCACTCTAAATTCCTCTTATGTGTATCAAACATCACAAACTTCTATAGCAAGAGTAAAATATAGACCTGGTATCTCAAGAGCCTCTCAGTCCAGCAAACAAAATTTTGTGGCAGTCCCAAAATTCTTCCCTCAGCCAAACACATGGCAAGGGAACATCTGACATGCCAGCTGATAGAATGAAACTGCTCTGAGATGACAGGGAAAATCAGTATTTTACAGCTATGGATGCTGGCACATCCTCAGCCAAGTGTATTTTGTGAAACTGGAATGTGCTAATACAAAAAGTGTTTGCAAACCATAACAATTTCTGAGGAGCTCAAGAACACACTGTCAGGACTGCATGTATTAAGAAATATGACCATGATAATGAAGGATCTAAAGCAGAAAATGACATCCTTTCAATTACTGGAAACTGTTTTCTCCTTTAGAAGATCAATCAATTTTCAATTTAGGTTGGGTTTTTTTTTGTTGTTTTTTAGTACACTGTCTGAGTATGCAATATTGAATAATGCTAGAATAAAAAATTGTGTCTGAAAAGAATTAAATGGTCTACCTTTACCTTGAGGTGTAACTTTCCACTGAATTGAGGTTCTTAAGATAAACTTTAATCTCTCAAATCTTAATTTGTCATTGACAAGGAGAAGCAAGGAAAGAACAATAAATCCATCTTTGTAGATGTAAGATAAAATGAAACTACTCCAGTATTTACCTTACATAACCACAGAGGAACTCCAGCTCCTTAGGACCCATTTGCAGGACCTCTCCCCCTTACTTATCATGCATTTGTCTAAAATAAATTTTTAGGCTAGCTTAGAAAAATGCTTCCTACATGAACGATATTAAAAACCTTGTCTAGATTGTACAAGGAACACTAAGAGTTGTTTTTTTTCCAATATGTGATACAGTGTTAAGAAGAATGAACATGTTTCAGAGATACTTGGGTGGGTATTTACAAAGACAAATTTGCACTGTAACTTGTAAATCCATGTTTGCCTCATGCAGAGGGCAGACAGAGCCCATTAGATCCCCTGTTTGTTAGGCTCTGAATAGGTTTGAGTACCTGGATACTGAGAGTTTCCATTATAAAAATTCCTCACAGTCATTACAGTTCTTGCCTGTCAAGCAGAGCAGCACCCTCAGCTTGCAGGCAGGGAAATGGAGCCTGAGATTACATGTGATTTACTCAAGGTCAGAGAGGAAATCTGCATTAATGCTTGAACTCAAGTTTTGAACCCTAAAATCCAGCTAATTCAACCATTATATATCCTGTAGCTGTGCAGGCTATAAAGCTGAGCACATCCCCATGGTGCTCTCTGAATTAGAGTGAGAACCCTCAATCTCTTGCATGCTTATATGCTGCAGGAAAAAAACTGTAAGGAAAGTTGTTTTATGAGATGAAATATTTAAGTGTGCACTCAGGCACATCAAACATTATTCTTATATACAAGCCAAAACCCCTCAAACAAAAAAAAAAAAAACACCTTTAAAATATAATAGACTCTCCATACTCCACAGACTCTTGGGTACAAGACTCCATCAAATTCTGCAGGTTTGGGACAGGGGCTGACTGGATTCTGTAAGGAGAATTACAGCTCAGCTGACAATTAAAGCTAGGCAATAAGTTGCAGTGTCCTTCTGATCCATCCAATTTTACCAAGCCTGTGAATTTCTTTCTTATTAGTTTGAGGTGAATCAGGACCTTGAGGAAAGTATAGCAGGTTTTTTTACAGTGCATTTAGCTGCAACTCTGTCTTCAATTCTTTCTTGGTGCCCTCAGTTTTCCTTGCAGTTTTAGCAATAAGGATAATTTTCCCTTCTCAGTACTTTACTTGCCAGCCAATCCCTGGATAGTTTCTCTATAAATGTGCCCAAATTCTACAGGGGTGTGTTGCTTTCCTGGACTTTGAGGCCAGATTCTTAGTTTTACTGATATCTTCCATCAGCAGGTATCATGGAAAAGACGTAAGGCTGGAGAAGGCGCTCACTTTGCCTTTGCAGAAAACCTTAAATATGCCTAAAATGCCTCTGGCTTAAACCTCAGAGCTCTCTTGTAGGGCTGGTAATGCTTTTCCCTCCCTTGAAGGAACTCGAGGCAGATTGTTTCCAGCCCAGCCGTGCTGCCAGGGCGGGGAGCTGGATGTGACAGCAGACTGTCCTCCAGTGGAGAGCACCACAAGTGACAGCCCTGCATCCTGCTCCAATGCACAAACTCTTCTGACCAATGTACAGACCCCAAGCTTTCATGGCAGAAAATTGTGCATTTTATTCTGTCTCATTCTGTTCCTCTGCAGACTGCCAAACTAAAAGGGCCTGCAGCAGATGGATCTCTGACAGCGTTGCAGGGATCATTTAATTAAATGGTGCCCATTGGGGCAGCATTCAGGAATCTGAAACTTCACAGCTGGATTTTCATTACACAGAAACATGGAAGATGCCAATGAATTGCCATCTCTATTACCTGTTAATGTAGAATGAATAAATTTAATGAAAAAAACCAACCATCTTTGAAAGTATATGTTTAAGTCTTGTTTAGATAAACGTAAAAAAAAAATCTATACTAACTTTCAGGCAAGTCCAAGCACCTTCTCAGTCCACTTGATCTTCTCAGTAAGAGAGGTAATCATAGAGATTTTAACACTGTAATTGGTGCTGCCTTATAGAAGCACCTGAGACCTACTCCTTCCATTTAGACATCTTTTTTGCACATTGATAATTATTTCCAATAATCTCATTCCATTAGAAAGAGGCTGCTTATTATTTTTTTTACTCTTAACACATAACAGAAAAGCAAGGGTCTTTACTAAATTAACTAATATTTCTTATCTTGAGTCCCAACAAATTACCATGAAAGGGCCTCCTTCTGGCTTCTAACACAAGTCAAAAGCCATTGCTACAGGGAAGAAAAGGATATTGTGAGACAGATGCTCTATAAAGGATGTCAAATGTCTTTATAGATCACAAAGCCTTCTAATATATTAAGATCAAGACCACTGCCTTCAAATAATCAGCCAACTCCAAAACTAAAAAGGTCATCAGTAAGAAACATTGCATGTGTTTTATCATCTTTCTGTGATAAAGAAGTGGGGGTGAACTACTTCAGGAATTGTGTTAAAACCACCACTCAATCTATTACAAAACTATTGGTGCAGTAATGTGTCATTAGTGGCAATTAGTGAGAGGTTAAATGCTGCATGGAACAGTGATATTGTGCATTAATTGGAAACCACTCATGAGAAAGAAAATTCTCATGAAATTAGGTTGGTATTTCAGAATAACTAGTCTCTCCTTGAAGAGAAGAGGCCCTTGATAGGACTCCTTGAAAAGAAGACGTATATTTTTGATGATTTCATTTACTTTTTACCAATCTAATTTTATATATTCTAGGTTCAAGCTTGCAGAATAGAGTGGAAGCAGACTTGCAAGAATGAGACACTGCAGTGATCTAGGAGAGAGAAGGAAGGGCAATTCACTCTGAGACAAGTGGATGGGTGACCAGAGTAAGACTGAAATACTCAGTTGGGATCTGACTCATGACAGTCTTCAAGCAGATGCCTTTTATTGCCCTCAAGCAGATGCCTTTTATTTCCATTCTGTACCTATAAAGGAGAGTAGGCAGTAAAAATAATCTGAAAAAAAGTATTATAAGATGCTGAGGACTGTGCACATACCTAAATAGATATTGCAAAAGCCTGTAAATGCACTTCAGAGGGTCATTCCTTCTGATCAGAGAACTGTGTGATGTGGGGACAGGGGGAGAGCTGCAGAGCTTAGCAGAATAACACAGGGATGTCCTGCAGCCTGTGCCAGGGCACTGCAGAGCAGAGCAGAGCAGGCTGGCACAGTTCAGTCAGTCCCTGCATGAGGACATGAGAACAATCTTTATGGGGCTGATAAAGGCTCCTCCAGTGCAGCACTTGGGTCCAAATGTTGGCCAAGGAGTGGATATTTGTGAAACGGGTAGACAGCAATATTTTCCACAGAATGCTCCTCCACAAGGGTGAACTGAAATTTCCTAAACTGAAAGATGAATCTGAATGATGAGTAAATCACACCTGCTTCAGACCTAACAAGGCTGTTGTCACCGTTCCTTGCTAAAAAAAGCACTGCAGGACTGTTAGCCCAAGATGTGCCTGAAATGGGCCCAACCTTAGCCCAGATGTTGCCCCAACACCTGGGAACTTCACCCTAACAGCACCGAAGTCTCACAGAAATAACACAGCTCTCATGGCCATAATCTCCATGTATTGTGATAGCTCATAAAACAGGGACAAGACTGATGCTGCACCCAACTGATATGAGGTCCCTCAATGTCAGAAACTACAAAGAAATTAGAGAAACTGGATTATTTTTTTGGCAGTATAAAAAAAGTAAATAATGCTTTAAGAAGGTTATAACATCCAAGTGATGAATCCTGTCATGGACCTGCTTCACCTACATTCCATCTGCTGAACTGCCTCTCTGTGCAGGTTGGAACAAGATGTGCCAGAATTCCTCAAAAAGAGAAACAAACAAACCACCCCTCCAACTGTCATCAGCTGAGAGAGGATTTTCTACTTTGGACTCCTTGATTAGAATTTCACCACCAGAATTTCACCACCTGTCTTCCAACAACAGCTTTTTTACATTTTATGGTTATGTTGAAGACTGCAAAGTTAGAAAGGTGCCCCACCCTCAAAAAATATATTATGTGTCACATGAGGAAGGCACATTTTATTGGATGGCTAATAATGTGCTAAAGGTTCTGTCATTCATGAGTAATTTGGTTATCAAAAGTGAAAGGTCACAAGATATTTGTTGGTTTCACATATAATCCATGCCAACTCTATAAATATAGATGTATGTACAAAGTGATGAAATTTATGGGCTTTGTCCTGTACAATAGGTCTGCTCTTTCAGGATAGTCTGAATACAGCTTTCTGATAGAGCTCACTTGAGTAATGTGACTGAAATAATGAAAATTATATCTGTATAAATTTCTTGGCTCCCCTGATTTTATGCTGGAAATTTCCTGTGTTGTTAAACCAGTCAGCGACATCTGGAGAAGTGGATCCCAGGTGTTCTGTCAGCTGAGCAGCAGAGATTCTCTCCTATTCCTCACCTGGTGACTTCCACCCCTCTCTCCTGTGCACACCAGGCACCGTTTCCCTCTGGCCCCATCCCACCTGCAGCAGCAGCTCTGTCAATGGGCACAGGAGAGGAGCATCCTGGCCCTGAGAGTGCCCACACCAAGAGCTCTGTGACACTCAGAGCCTTGGCACAATCAGTGAGGCCCTGTCCGTGTTAACTAGTGAGCAAAAATGCACCAAAGGACAATTCAGCCCACGGCAGTCCCCAAAGGCAGGTGAGCTTGAGAGGTTTCTCAGCAACTACTCTGCCTTTCTCTCAACTGTTTTTTTTTTTTCTGTTTTGTTGTTTTGGTTTTTTTTTTTGTTGTTGTTGTTTTTTAATCATCAGAGATGGAGTTTTAGTCAAAGATCTTTACAAAAACCCAACCAAGCCACCTCTCACACCTTAAAATGTATGAGCCATTTTAAGAGCATTTAATACTGATACACATATATAGGCAACCTACAAGTATGTTGCTTGCACAAACATTGTGTCATGCCTGACCTAAGACATTAGGAAGAAGTTTTCCAGACTTTTGAAATTTTCCAAGAGCTCTGTTGAGAATTCCTCTTGTTCCTATTTAGTTTACAACTACATTAAATGGTGTGACTATCTAGCTCCTTTGAAAAAAACCCACATATTATTCTTTAAACAAATGATGTATGAATTTATCTTTGTGACTTCTGTTGGATTTGTAGGCTTTCATCCTTTTTTTGTTCACTAACTCTGAATTTGAAGTTATTCACTTATTACTACAACATCTTCCTTAAGTTTCAAAATTTGGTGTTATTTTCTTCAGACTTAACATATATCAAGCACTATCACTTTTACACCAGTTGCTGAACCTCTCTGCCATCCATATCCTGCCAAGTATAAAAGAGGTAGATAAACATGGAAGATGAAAATGAAATGGGAACAGATGGGCCCATCTGCAGCAATACCTCTGAAAAGACTGAGAGCCTCACAGAGATTTATAAACCTTTTGGAGTCCCAACATTTGGTGATCTCATAAAATGATCCTGAAAGTGTTTTAAATCAGTAATTGAAAATAACAATTTTATGTGGAATAAAGGAAACTTCTCAAATCAACACTGTACCAACAATGAGAAAACAATTAAGAGCTCATAAGCTTTTGCAAGTGCACATAACTTGACTAAGAAAATGGAAGATTCCAGGAAAGGTGTACTTCCCCCCTTTCAGCCAAATAAAAAAGAAATTTTTAAATGACTGTGCTAAGAGGATGTGACTAGCTGATCCAGGTCTGTCCTTAAGACCTGTCAGTTACCAGGTTTTTGGGGTTTTTTATCAGTCCATAACTTTTATTGGTCTGGTAAAATTCCCTCCATCAAATCTGTGAGGTTCTCCCATTTTTGGACTAAATAAAACTGAGCAAGTATTCTGCCATCCTCCTCCTCCTCTACTTCTCCCTTTAAGTTCTGGTTTTGCTTCTGGATGTGTTAAAGAAGCAGAAATGCATGAGGTGGTTTCGTCCCTACAAAGATATACCTGCTTATCTGTTACATGCTCAGCTCCTTGGTGAGGATGCAGATAGAGTTAATGGCATTAACAATTCAGGGGATATCTCCAGTTTATCTCCCCACTTTCATCAAATTTTGGGGCACTGATTTTCTACAGTTGTAATGGCTTTCTTTCTAAATTATCCCTTTTTGTAAGTAGGTTGTCAAACAGCCCAGACAGGGATGATTTCAGCTTGTAAAGAGTTGGCCATGAAATAAGAACAGAAGTATTAAATAATATAATTTGTATAAACTGAATTTAAAATAGCAAGCTCTAGCTCTGTGAAATTTCATACAGCAAGGAATGATATCTCCAAGGCAGTCATGGGTAATGGATTGATTCACAAAAAACCAAGTCAATTTACTAAGAATCCAGTAAGAAAATTAAAACCCATGCCTTTGAATACTACAAGCTGAAGCAGTTGAAAAAAATCCAGGAAATTTCATAATCTGGCTTCTAAATTGTGTGAGATGTAGGAGATGCTCAAAATGGAATTGCTCCAAGGACAGAGGTCCACCCTCTTCAAGCAATAAACTTGAAACATTTTCAAGCAATAGAAAAAAAATACTTTGAGAAGGAAAATTTCTAAGAAATATGACTACAAAACATAATAAATGTTAACAGAGAGACTGCTTGTTTATGCACTGATAACATTTGCAGCAAGGCATTTTTATGCTTTTCCCAGCATGAACCAAAGTTTTGACCTCAAATTCATTAAAAAATCTTGAGAGACTTTGCAAGGAAAAGGAAAGGAAAAAACAGGACCCAAAGATCAGCACCACCAAGGAAAAATGAGAGAAGGAACTACCCTGCTGTGAAACAATAACTTATATCCTATTTCTCCAAAACTGCTTTTTCATTCAGCCATGGAAAGAAATTTTCAGGCTAAAAACCCCCAAATTAACTTAATCTGCAAGAAACACCATTCAAAAGAGAGAGAAAAGGTTACAAGTTTTTCACAAGTCAATGTCTAAAACTTGTTCTGAGAGACAGAATTAATACAAGTGCATTGTTTTGCTCTGTTCTTTCCTATTAAGTCATAGGTGGTTTCCTAAAAACAGCTTGAAAGAAATTCCAATATTATCAGCATGCAGTGTTTTTGAAAGGCTGTGTTCAGCAGCCTTCTGGAATAAGAATTTCACAGAAATTTATAAAACAGGATAAGATGTACAACTGGGAGTCAAGAAAACACCATAAATAATCATTATCTGTTTCTCCTCATCTGTTTTAATTCTGTAAACATAATTCTAGTATAATTGCCTCAGGCTCAGTGCTCAAGCTGCAAGCTGGGTTCCATTTCAAGGTGTTCTCAGATGAACAGCAATGCTTCCAAATCAACAAAAGAAGCACAATGTAAATGCCACACAGTCCTTTTATCCTGAATACAAACCAGAGCAACTCGAATCCATTAGGACATGGTGAAAATAAACCCCACCATTTTGGTCTGAAACCAACAAACTCAACTGATTTCTGTATTTCTGCTGCCATTTAAAAATGGATGCAAGTAAAAACAGGAAAGTCTTTTTTCAGAAAACTGATTCATTGTGATAATTTTCAAATTTCCTCTGCAATTGTATGTCTATTATGGCTTTCTTTTCTGTTCAGGTATTTTGGAAAAGGGAGCAATAAAGTTCATCTAGTTTATGTCTAAATACCCATCTCATAAAATATATGATTATCTGGGGAGAAGAGTAGAATAAGGAGGTGACAAAGGATAGGGAACTTAAATTCAATTATTGTAATCTATTTTCATGATAATTTGGGTAATTTCTTAGAGAGAGACATTTGGATCTGAAAAGGTACAAAAGAACCAAGAGAGAAAGTCTAGAAATTGAAGCTGCATCTAGAAAATGCTACATCCTTTTAATGTGAAGAGAAAAAAAATATTTAGCATATTTTGTAAAAAGGAATAGATTTTCGGAACTTCAAATTTTTAATTCTTAATTTTTAGGTAGATATTGTAACACCGATACCCTGCAATATGATAAAAGACAAGACAGACTCAATGATTACAGCAGACTCTACAGCTTGAAACTGATGAATTTGTAAGAAGAAATGCTTTTGAGATTAGGTCAGAGAGGAAAGTTTTAGGGAAAAATAGCAAAAATGTAGCTACTTCATCTTGAATCAGCTGTAGGTGTGAAAAATTACTAGTTTCTCTAGGCAATATTTTAAGCAAATATTTTGGTAGATATGCAGAATTTGTAACCATTCTTTTTTTCTCTGTTGTATCAACAGTGGCAAGGTTCCAAATCTTTTTTTCTTTCCAGCACTTCTGCCACCCTCTCAGCTGGTACAGATCTCCTTTCTTGCCCCTTCACTTGTGCTTCCCAGAAAGAAAACTGCCAATGAGTTCACTGAATCCTTGCAAACCACGTTGTGATCCAATCATTTTTATTTCTAAAATGCTGAATCATGCAGGGAGCCTCCCATGCAGCATTTATTATTTGCAGCAAGGAAAATACCATCAAGTTGCACAGCTATCTGAGCTCTGAGGTTATTCAAAGCACAGCGGAAATAAAATTACTCTCTGCCACAAAACCCTTCAGTAACTGAGGCATGGAAAAAGGGAGAGGAAACTGAACAGATGGAAATGCAAGGGGTATTTAGGGCTGAGGTTATCACCTCAAGAGTAAAACAAAATGAATGTAGATAGATAAGGTCAAAATGCAGTTTGATATTTCTGTGCAGCTTAAAAGACAAAGGATTTATTTGAACTTTTTTCCTTCCAATTCTCCACAAAGTATTCTCTCCCAAATAACCAGATGGTATGGGTTTGGCAAGTGGAAGTGTGGGGATATCTATGAATGCCCTTCAAGGCGCTGTAACTTCCCTGCCACCAGCAGTGCCTCTACACAGCCTGCAGGGAACATTAATTTCTCTTAAAAACACACACATATCCTGCATATTAAATTCATAAACCTCATTTTAATTGCATTTTTACATGTAACTTTTCCCTACAGAGAAGGTAAAACCACTTAGTAGGTTGAGGAAGACTGGTAAAGGGTGAGGAAAGCCTGGAAAGGTTCTGCTTCTCCTCCCATTTGCATGTGCCCTGCCTGGATAAACAGAATATTTGTACCACACCACTTGAAGGGTCACAGAGCTCTCTGTGGTACCCCTGACACCCTCCCAGATAATGCCAGGAGCCAGGGATGCAGTAAAATGGAATAACAGGAGATTTCCTCCTTTCTCACATCAGTCAGTGCACTTCCCACCAGCTTGCTTTCTCTTAAAGTAAATACAACCCTGATTTTCTCTTCTCCCTGTGCAGAACATGTGTCCTTTAACTCAGGGAAGGAAATGAGAAGGTTATCTCTGAGCCTGTCATACTGCAGGCCAGCCTGTCTGACTTACAAGGTCAGACGATTCAAAAAGGGAGGTTTTGCTTCTCTTTTTTTTGAAAGGAAATGGAGTGATAAGTGCTCACTTGATTAAGGCAGTGGATAAGAACATCTATTGTAATTCTTTCCTCTCTTTTCATTTCTTCCTTTGGCTTCACAAGATAAGAATGGAGAACTTTTAGCCTGGCATTGATCCAAGCTTTGAAAGGACTTGCTGATTATGGATAATGTTCTTATTCAAATGAGCAGTCCCCTTGAAGCAAATACTAATGTTGCCTAATTGTAATGAACAGAATTTCATGTGATATTTTAAATGAATTTTTATCACATGAAAATATATTTATATATTCCACTCTTTAATCTGACTGGATTTTACCATTGACTTCTGCTAAAGAATAATCTACACCACATGAAGTCATCAAGTTAGATACAGTTAAATATCCTTCCCTTAGAAGTATGCTTCCATAAAGAAAATATAAACAGTCACAGTAAAGGACAAGAAAATTAGGAATTTAAAAATACATGTTAAATGTATTAATAGATCAATTAAAAATTTATACTTTAAACACAAATGTAGTTAAATTCTCCCTTTAAATGGTCTCCTTGACAACAAGAAGTCCCAGCACACCTAGCAGTTTATTATACACAAATAATTTCATCATCTTTATTTCCTTTCTTTAAAGCTTTTAAATTCCAAAATAAGCCTTCTGAGATGGAGAGACATCGGAAAAGTACAAGGCATTCACAGGGTTGATGAACAATGTATTTATGCAGAGATATGGGATTTGTGTATTTTTTATTCTTTCCCTAATAATTCATAAAAGGTGATTTCTTCTGGACACTCACCAAACCCTGAGCTGATGCTTTTCACCAGCACTACCTGTAACTATCCCAAGGGCTTGCTTTTGACCATAAGCATTCCCAGAGATCATAATTTTATATGTTGAGCTCAAGCAGTTTTCTTCCTCTGTGTTAATTCACATTTATCTGCATTGAATTTCACCATTTTAGTGCCCAGTCACCAGTCTTAGGAAATCTTTCTGTCATTATTCTTGACCATTCTACCTTAAATCTCCAATAACATTAAATAACACCACAGCACTGCCCATTCCAAGGTCACTGACAAAAATATTTGTTTTCAGAAAAATTTAGTCAAAAACTCTTTAAATGAGAAATGCAAGTTCACTTATAGAAATCTGAGTCTTTATACAGTTTAAAAAAAAGAAGGAATGATATTTCAAGGGGCAGCTGAGAATTTTTTTCCCTGGATACAATATTATTCATAGGTGAAAACCTTCAGCCTTTTGGAAAGCTTATTCAAAGCTTAAGAGTTCAGCTTTCTCAAAATGATGGAGCTTTTGATGAGTAAGATTCAACTGCTAACAGTTTATTGACAAAGCCATTGTTTATCCTAACCTAAGAAAATAATTCAATCACAAACCACAGTGAAATTATTTATTCAAAGCAGGAGCATATGAAAATTAGTCTCATTATACCTAGCTATGATTTAAAATCTTTTATTCAATGTATTTGATAGGAGCTTGAACCTTTGTCTCAGTTCAACAATTATAAAAAAATTTCCTGTACCAGTGAGATCCCATAATGAGCAGAATTAATTATTTGGAGTAGTTTTTAAAGTTATCTTTCATAGCTCTTAAAGTCGGGTAAGGATTCAGAGGCATCAGCCTGGAAACCACTTGAGTCCCTGAGTCAACGCCTGTGACTGTGGCCTGTCCTGGTCAGGGTGTGAGGGACAGCCAGGACAGCAAGAACCCAAATGTCCATCCCTCCACAGCATCCCAGGGCTCACACATGGCTGGAGTCCAAAATCCTTAATAGGAGAACAAAGTGAAGCAACCCCACTGGATATAAAGACATAAAAAGTATTTTTTGCCATGACAGGTCATACACCCTAAAGCTGAGTAAGGTTATGAATATAAAATATACTTGGTGTGAACTTCAAATCCTTTGCTAGGAGGTAAAAATGAGACAAAATGAAGCTGATGACATTTCAGTCAGACGAGATGGGAATGGGATAGCAGCTTTGAAAGCTGAGAGAGAACTCAAGGAATGCAGAAGAGTCAGCAGCCTGGTATAACACAGTGTTTCAAACACAGATTATTTTCAGAGCTGAATAAAAGATACAAAAGTAACTACAAGCCTTCCTTATCATTCATAGAAAACAATCCCTTCTTAGTCCATGAGGCTATGCAGATCTTTGCATTTCTTTTATTGAAATTCATGAAATTCAAGGGGCATTTGTAAGGATCTGGCAGGTTGCGTGCAGCAGTCTCAGCATACATTAGCTCTGGAGCACCTCAGCTCAGCAGCTCAGGGGGGACTGTGCTGGCCACCCCACCCAGATGTCCTGTGCCATCATCCCTCTCTCTTCCCAACAAATCTCTAGCTGCTGCAAAAGCCCCAACTAGTCACAACTTAGATGGATTCAAATGTTTTTTCAGCATTACTGCCAGGACGTAGAATTTCAACTAAAACCAGAGATTACCTGGTGGACATTTCTATTTATATAATCAGTCAAATCAGCTCTGCAGTAGTTACCAAGTAGCTCCTATTGCCCACTAAAATCACTTTGAAGGGATGACCCTCAAATGAATATTTACATCTTCCACACTAGATGTCCAGAACTGGATGTAAAACAAGAAATTTCTACAAATAATGTCCACATGTCAGGTTTTGCTGCTCTCAATTTTACTGCTCTTCTTTCTTCCCAGAGAACATGCATCAATTCACACAAATACTGCAAGAAATTTATCTAGAACTTAGAACATAATCGAGCACTAAGAATATTTTTGCCTGTTACTGACCTCGTAAACTGTATCTACAACTGATGATCAGCATGCCTCTCTACTTGCAAACTCTCACAAAATAGGTACTTCAGCTGCTTTCTTTTTCTTTTTGAGAAATTCCTCATAATAATTTGCCACATCTGACCTTCTGTCACAAAAGTGCACATCTGACCTTCTGTCATATATAGCACAGAAACTAAAGTGATCTCCATAAAGCACAAGCAGAAATCAAAGAATCCAACAAAATAAATGCAAAATAAATTCAACAAACTCCATTTCCCAGCCTGGTTTCTTTCAGACATGTGTTCTATGGTTAAATGCTTTGGCTCTGACTGAGGGCTGTCCTCCAGTGGGGCATTTTAAGAAACGTTCTCTTCCTTTCTGGTCTCTGGTAAGAATTGATGTAGACATTCATCCATTCCCCCAGGGAAGGCACTGCCAGGGCCTCTCTCCTCTCACTGATCAGCTGCTCAGATGCTGCTGAGATTAACTCAGGACACTGAGGGAACTTCCTTCTGTTAAAGCCATCTGTAAATAGGCAACAGTTTCAAGAACTGCAGACACATACATGGAAAATCCTCCAGAGAAATGAAAACATTGGTGAGCAATCTAAACTAGTGCTGCATCTTTTACTTACAGATTATATTGCAGTTGATGTCAGTGGTTGCAAAGACTATATTTTGAGTCTTAGCTCTCTTGAAATACCTTTCTTTGGTACCTAAACAAGTCATCCAGAACAAACAGAATTCCCTTTCTCAGACAGCCCAGAGCAGGTCCTTAATACATCTGTGGCTACACACAAATATGTGCAAAAGTATTTTCATTTAAATGCAGAATGATTTATTAAGTACTTCCATTTTTAAATCCTGTTGGAATTCAGTCTCTAAACTTTCCATGACTTCTTTCCAGTAAGTTCCCAATCTCTGCATTTACTGGTAAAGGCAACATTCAATCATGCTGATATTGCACTTTGCATCAGACAGATGTATTACCTGTGCATGCATATGAAAATATTAATGTGAAGAGTATTATTAAAGTTCACAGAAAAGAGTTTATATCTTTTTGCAGTACTGCATACTAAATACTCTTATAGTGCACCACACATATAAAATCAATCATAGCATTTATAAAGGTCTAAGAAAAGTAGAATGAAGCAATTTGAGCTGTAGAAACTGTAGAAGATTTTTCTTTTACGCTCTACACAAGGATCAAACCTTTGAAAGAAGCATCAGCATTTAGGTTACATGACATTACAAGGATATCATAAACTGGTTTTTGTTTGTTTTTGTTTTTCTAATGTGGGCAGTAAAGCTGAAGTAAACGGAAAGGGATTTTTCTCCTAATTTTCCTTTCTGTCTTGCCTTGAGTGCAGCAATAGCAACTACATTGATGTGCAATGATACACTTGACATCCTCACATTAATAATTGGTGACTCTGCTCATTTTCCCCAGGGCCTGCTGGGTAAATCCCCTGAGGTCAAGTTATTTTTATGGAGCTCTCAGTAGGAGGGAGGGCTCTCCACACCCTCTTTCAGATTCACAGTGTGCTGGCACATCACAGCTGCTCTCCCAGAGATGGGACTATAATCAGCCATGCAGGATCTCCTGCAAAAATCAGAAAGATGCTTTAGCTCTCCCCAGAAGCCCAAGCAAGAGGTACCCACTGCATGGATCTGAACCTCCACCCGTCTTTCCTTCAGCCAAGGGAATTCAGAAAACGTCCAAGTCTAACCTGAATCTGCTCAAAAAACAAAACTACCAACCAACAAACCATTGGCAGCTGTGATTTCTTTAATTTGAAAATAAACCAAGTAAAAAAAATTCCCTGAATACCTCACCAACAGGACAAAGGGGGAAAAGCTATAGAGCCAGGACTAGCTCGAATGTTTCTTCAGCTAAGTCTCAAAGACTCCTTCTTATTTGTTATCTGTTCTACTTTTATATTTTAGCTTTTCGGTTTTTTTCAACTGGTGTACAACTGGGCTAAGAGTCCACATCTAAATGAGAGAAGCACCAGATGTAGAAGTTACTGCATCAAGGTGTCAGCAATGTTTCTCTGTCGTGTCCTGTGGTCATGGGAGCTTTAATAGATCAGATGGTGGCTGTGAAGCATCTAACACATACCCATCCCTCTAAGAAACAAAAGGGAGAGAAAATAGAAAACATGCATGTGTTCCCATTTCTTCCCAAAGAAATTAACAACCAATAAGGCAAATAAAAGCAAGAGTGATTATCCAAAGTTTAGTATCATTTTTGTTGTAACTGAAACCGTTTCAGTAACACTGGCCCTGTTGAGTGGTTGGCTTTTTTTTTCCCTGTAAAGATTTACAACTGTTTAATAAATAAAAATTTTGAAAAATGCAGATTTACAGAACTCCTCAGTATCAGTGGATGCTGATATTTGTTCTACAACTTTTGGCAGTTTTTAATTATTCCTAAGTTGTCATTTTCAAAGGAAACTACAACTTAGAGAATTTATTATTTTCACTCAAAACTTTATCTCTTGACACAGACATTTCTTTTTCCCTCTGTCCTACATCACTTTGTCCCCTCCTCCTTCAGAGGGTCTTTGTATTTTAGAGGATATCTGAAAGTTCTTTGGCTATTCTGTTTACAGTGTTATTTTGCAGAGCTCTGATTGCTAATGTATTTAGCATTCTGAGTCTAGAATTTGAGCCTTCTGACAAATTATTAATCATGGATATGAGAAGCTCAGAAATAAGGAACAAAAAGCTTACTGTGGCCATAGGCTTGTTAATCTCTCTTATTCAGCAGCTATGTGTGTTGACAGGAATACTAACATAAATCATGTAAAGGGAAAATTTCTACATGGGAACTCCTTTTCCTGAGTGACATGTAGATTAACAGAACCCCTCCTGCTGCTCTGAGCTGTGCATCAACTCCCCTTCAGCCCATTTTGTTGGAACAACAAATCAACGTCAACTTTCTTTACCCACTGATCTGGCTTCCTCTAATCTGTTTATTGGAAAAGAAATAAGAAACTAAATACTTTACATCATATTATTTAGAAGGAAAAGAATAAATTTGATAAATTTAATATACTTTAAAAAAACCTCCAAACCCACAAGCCTAAGATCCCATAAAGTTATGTAGTGAAACCCTGGTTTTCTTATTCTCTCCCTTGATACTGAACAAAGAGAATATAAAATTTCTTTAACTTTCCAGTCACTGTGCTGAGCATTTCAAACCTTAGGAAAATTTTACTTACTGGCAAAGAAAATAAATGTAAAGAAAGCTGTTCCTAAACCGCAATTATTTAATCTTACATAACTCTCTGGCAAAAGAAAAAGAGAAGAGGAAAAAAGGAAAATATGTTAAAATGAAAAGACCTTCCAGAAACTTGAAAGATCTATAGGCAATTGATGTTCAATGAGAGTTTCCCAAACTGACTGTTCCATATCACCTTAAGAGCATTTTCTCCTGCCTGTATTTCCATCAATTGCTCATGAACATGGCAATGAAGAGGATTCTAAGCCTTATCCAAATTTCCAGTTCAGCACATTGACTGCTTCTCCTCAGAGCCTGAGCATTCCATCAAAGAGGAAAATCAAATCACTTGGATGCTATTAGTTCTCTCTAAATCGACTTGGCTCTTTCTTACAGCCTTATTAGACTCATAAGTATCTGGTCATTGCTAACCTTTTTGCAAAGACAGAAAGGGGCTTAGAGTTCCTCCTCCCTTGCATTTACACCCTGAATAATTGAGACCCTGCCTAATTTCACTCTTCTCTTTTTCACCTAATGTATTTGTAGATCCTATTCCTTTCCTTACTCCTAGTAAATATCAATGCACTCAGCATTTTATCTTGACTGATTTTTTAACCCAGAGGGTTTTGATAGCCTTTGAAAGCTTTTTTTTCCATTTGTGTATGTCTCCTTTGTACTAAAGATCCCAACACAACACAGCCAAATTATCTTTCCTTGCCTTCTACATTCCTCTGCTTTTAGACTGTTGGTTCTTTTGCCACTATGTCCTGAGGTTTCAGATTTACTTATCCAGACACTTTTGTACCATCAGTGATTGTTGTTTTGTTAATTTTTCTAATGAAGCCCTCCTGCAGCCCTGTCTGTGCACTCAGCAGCAGCAGTTTGAGCTGGGAGAGCTGCAGAGCCCACCAGACATTGTGAACAAGCCTCAGACAGCTGTGCTTCAAATCCCTCTGTAATGATGATTTCACCTGGGAAGCAATGCAATTCGTGACATTTTCAGTTCTCACTAAAAGCACAGGCACGTTATGATACTACCAGGAAATGAAAATTTGGATTTAAGTGTGATTCCTACTAAAAGCATATTACAGGCCCCGCTAATCACTAAGTCAGGGCCCTACTGGTGCTTTGCTTTCAAACTCCAGGCTAATTAACTGTCTCTGCCAGCTGCAGGTTTTGAACAAGGTAAAAATAATATGTATTTTCTATTAATTTGAGTAATTTGCATTGCTATTGTTCAATAACTGCAAATCATCCAGACCCCTGAAGCCAGACAAGTAGTTGGCTACAAACAGCAATGATCCCTGCTAATTCCTGTCTTTTCTTCTTTATTACTAATACAAAACCCACTGGGATGGATGACCATTATCACCAGACACATATAGGCAGTTGCTTTTATAGTCAGGATTTCACATGACTAGAGGTAATAAAACAAAGATGATTCAGGAACATATGTTAGCTGTTATTTTAATGCAAACATTGTGAAAATGTGAAACATATTTGGTGTTCATACACTGACAACAGCAGAGTCTCAGATGTAAAAAGATATGAAGCAATTTAGTCTATTGAAGATGCTCTGCTGCATAGGGCTGCTCAGATGGGACTCAGCAGAGATGGTTTCTGTTATGCCAGTGATTTACTCTGTAACCTGCTGTTGTATTATTTCTTTCCACTCACTGGCTTTGATTAAGGGAAAAGAATTACTTCTGCCTGTGAATTTGTGCAGCACAGGATCTTTCATTCAAAATAAGGGCCTGATCCTAGAGAACACAAAACAATAAAAAACCCATCAAAAACATCTCCTCAACCATACAAAAACATCCATTCTATACAGCCATACAGCATTATTGGTTGTTAGCTGATAAACTCATGGTAGGTGCTGTGTCTACAATGCACAATAAATGGGAGAAATCCAGTTATGTCCATAGCAATGCTTCAGCACTGCTAGAAATATATTCCTTAGCTAAAGCAGCAGCCTTTATCTGTGCTGTGTTGAAAAGCAACAATTACAATCACTTAATTGACCTGATCCAAGGCAGTTCTGGACCAAACATATACAAGATATCATCACCCAATCTATTAGGGCAATATTGACATTTGCAGGAATTGCTTTCTGAAGATAAAGATGAAACAAATTTGGGATTGATTTTAAGTATTCAAAAGGGTTTTATTCACTGGTTTTACAGAGTAGCAACTGTCATTTCTGAAAGCCATATGGATTTAAATTGATTTGAAATAGAGTTCTTATTTAATTATCTGGCAAAATTGCAGTTTATGAAACTTACTGATTACTGTGAGAGGCTCTCTGTGGCAAAAGCTTAGAGCAAAGAGAGCAGGAAGTGAGCAGATGAGAGGAGGATTGTTAATAGGCTGAGGAAGAATGAAGACATACAAGGCTAAATCACCAAGGAGTGTGTTTTGAAGTTCTTGTGCATTTCCAGATTGGCTAAGGATTAAGAGCTTTATGCAAAAAAAGAGATTGAATAATTTCTAGGAAAATGAAATAATTTAGACTTCAAAGTGAAGCAGCAAACTTAAAACCATAAAGCTGTGGAAGAAATGATGCTCTTAAAGAGCAAAAATATCACAGCACTTTTAGAACATGCAGAAGTCTAAACTTGTATGCTCTCCTCTGCCCAGGGGGATACAAAAATACCTTCTTCAGTCTGCATCTTTCAGAGGCACTGCTGCAGTGTGCTCTGGTCCTGGCACCCTTTCTCCTGACTTATTTTCACACAAGGGCATCAGCAGCACTGGGATAGGTGAGAAAGTCACTCATGCCAGCACATTCAAGGAAGATTTCATGTAAGGATGTGTGGAAGGGAGGAGGAGGGAAAGGCAGCACTGAGTGTTTATGGATTTCCTTCCCAGGTTAATGGTTGGTCTCATCAATATTCTCAGTGATGATACTGTACTGAATTCTGCAAATCTGCTCTGAAAGACATCCTAAATTTTGAACCTCTCAGTGTTTTAAATGACACAAAACATGGGTGGGCTTTTTTCTGGATCAGACAAATCAGACTCAGTCACAAGATGTTCAGCTTTGTCACAACTGAGGTAGCTTGGGACATACCAAAAATTGAATTCTAGGACTCCACAGACTGTCTTATGCCAAAAGAGAGTCAGGTTAACTCTGGGGTAATGCAGCAAGCTGGTGGGATTTGCAGAATCACAGTTCTGAAGTTGCTGGCTAAATTTCAGCCATCTTCAGGTGATGCAGAAACACTTGAAATCAGTTGTAAATGCAGGGACTGAGAGCTGAGCTCTAGAGCATTTGTGGCACCACAGTTTCTAAAATCACACCCATACCCACAGGGTCTGGATGCCTTAGTGAAAAACATAAAGTTGCTCACAAGTGTATAAGAGAGAGCAGACATTTGTATCAGGTACATCAAAATTCTGATATGTTGCTGACCAGCCTCCAGATGGTCAAATCCTACAGCATTTTGGGGGTCTGAAGGAATTTTACTGAGCCAGCACCTGCAGCATTTGGTTCTGAAGAATTAAATACATTTCTGGCTATGGAACAAAACTCTACTAAACTTTAAAGATGTACTTGGCCACCTCAAAATGTAAACTCAGAGGTCTGAGAAGTATGAAATTTGCTCTGGCAATATTTAATTCTACAGAAACTCCTCCACAAACCATGTGTCTGTGGTTGTTTTTGCTTGAGGCTACGTTGCCTCCTTCCAGTTTGAGGAGATAAGAAATAATTGTCATTTTTCAGCCATCACTGGAAGCAGTCCCTAATACATAAGGCCATGTTATAGCTCCTAGTATTCAGACTGATGCTTTTTCCTGGAAAAAATAATGAATCCAGCTGTGTCTCCCTTCAGCTATTCCTCATTATAAATGAGGGAATAGGAAAGATGCTGCTGCTTGCTGTTTGAAGGGATAAGACATTGGGTTTAACAGCACTATATAGGACAAACTTTAATATCCTTTTATTTCTCTGTTTATTTCCAGAAGGAGGGGGAGAAATTGGGCTGAAAATGGCTTTCTAGATCAGTGTGGTAAGCTTAACAGATTCTGTGAGCTTCATAGCAAAAACTTTTACAAACATTATTTTCTAAAATATGAGATACATGAATTGGGGGAGCAAAGCACTGGCGGTGTTTTTTGGTTAGGCAAACTGAGAAACTTATTCAAAAAAATCAAGCTTCCTTCTGAGGTAAAGCTAATAAGAAAATTAGGGATGTAATTTTGCCAAACTTCAAGCTACCATGAGCAAGATAAAACATGTTCTTTAACATTTTTGTACAAATTCAGAAAAAAACCACAGCAAACCAAACCTCAGGTTAAAACAATTAAAATTTTGGCAAGGTTTCTCTTTGTTCACACAGTATTGCTTCAAGGACAGTTCAACAGAAATGCTGTTTTGGTTGAATTTGCACTAAAATTCTGCTCTCTCACCTTCCCATGATTTGCAGTGAGCTAAATTACAAAGGAGACAACTTCAATGTAATTAAAACTCTGCTCCACTCTGAAGAAACATTCATTGCAGAAAGTGAGGTAAACAAACTCAAGTTCTCAGATTTTTAACAAAGCCAAATAAGTTTAATATTTTCCAGAGTTGTTCTGCAAGGGTCAAATAAAATTATTTTTTGACCATCTCAAGTTCATCTGTCACTGGTAAAACAAAATGGGCTTTTGCATATCATTCTCTTGCAACCACTCATAAATAAAGGGTACAGCTCCATAAATCTGCATCTCTTATATGCCCTCTGCAGTTTTATGCCCAAATTAAAAAGTCAGAATCTATTTCATATTGTCAAATGGATCTTTAGCAAGTGGGATTTGTTTTCATATTGTTGTACCTGGTAAGCCTAGTGAATACATGAGATTTTTCACTAAATTAAATGAAAAGATTATTGCTTTTGCCCTAAGCAGACATTACAGAACATGCCCAGGAAGATAAATGCAGAACACAAAACATAGCAGAAGATTGAGTACTTCTCAAAACCAAATTGAAGGCAGTAGGCAGCAAATTGGATTTTCTTTTACAATAACATGCAGTTCACATTCGACTACTGTAATGAATATTATAATGTGTGCTTTCCAATATAATGTCTAGTGATGCATTTCTGGAACTATTTCTCTAAGCCTAAGGATATTCCTGTTACATCATGGCTCAGTACATGGTAATGATAAGTTTGTTCAGTTCGCTGCATAGCCTTAAGGATATCTTCTTCTGAAGAAAGGAAAATATTAATCTCTAGATTTCTCTTTCAGTTAAAATGGTTCAAAACTATGAAACTCAGCAGATTTACAATGTCCTCACACTATCCAGCTCCCAAATTTCTATGGTTGCTTTGAGAACCAGCACAAACACCATAAACAAGCATCAAACCCTTCCCAAAGCTTAGAAAAAATACTGAATTGTGTGGCTGCAAACCCAGCTTGGAAATTATGAGCCCAAACCATCTTGATTCTTCTACTTTTATGAAACATCTAGATGATGGGTTATTAGCATGCTCATGACCCAGTGTTTTCTGGTGCAAACATCAGTGGCTCTGTGCTGAGAATGCAGTCCCAGGTGAGCAGGTGACTCTAAGTGACACTGCCAGGAAGGTCACTCTGTGACCCAGAGCTGAGCCCCATCCTATGTGAGACAATAATTTTAACATTTACAAGAGAATCTTTTTTGTTGTGTTTGCAGATGATGGAAAGGGGCCAGTGTGTGCAGCATACAGAGTGTAAAGAAATGGAAACAGGGAAATAAAGATTTTTTTATACTGGATATTAAACTTTACTATATATTTCAAAAGAGAGGAGAATAGTCAAAAAAAGCAATAATGTGAAATGAGACAGGATCATGTGGGTGAGAAGGGATGCTTGGTTGTCATAACAAAGCAATACCTTCCTGCACAATTCAGATCTTCAGGGAACATTTCTTGCTGAATTTAGCTTAAAAACAAGGCAATCAGAAAATACTGATATGCTGAGCCTCAGAGTGATAAAAAATGTACGTGGATGCCAGCCTTGGGGATTACTGTATGTGTTCTATCAGATAACAGCTGAAAACAAGTTGTATATCGTGCTGTCTAAATGGTATTTAAAATAAAGGAGCCAAGGAGCTCTGCTGTTTCCATGCAGTCAGGAAGAGTGATGGCAGTGCCTGATGGTTCAAGGGCACCAGAAAGTGCTTCTTTAACAGAAGCAAGCTAATGCAGTGAAACAAAAGATAATCACTCTCAGGGCTCTAGTCAGAGGAAATTTAAAACTTGATTGGAAAAGTTATAAATAACCTGCATTTTTTAAACTCTTATCAGGGAAGAATGGAATTGATATTTAAGTATATAATAATTTCTAGTAATTATGAAAGAAAAAGAAGAGTAACTTGCCTCATTTTAATCTGTTTCTTTTTTCCCAAAGAAGATTCTACATTTCTTCAACAGAAGGAGGCTTGAGGGAGGTGTGGTGGCCCAAACCCACATCCAAACTCAGATTTTTTGTAAAACTTGAAATACATAAAAAATGCTTGTAGCACTGTCAAAATAAGCTTAATGTTTCTGTCTTGGAGAAATTTCTGAAGTTATTAATATTCTGTGTAATAACCAATGTTTGCTCACCATTCCACATCTTTCTTGACAATAACTTTTATTGATTCCTGTGGATTATTCAGGTCTCACGTTTAGATTGCCAGAAATCTGTTGCCTAGGACTTTACAGTTTCCATGAGGTCAAATTCAGACCAGTTTCTTTTCTAATTAAAAGTGATTAGTTACTGCAGACATTATTCCTAGTACTAATCCTTCTTTGGAGTTAATCTGATACTGCGTCATTACTTATTTATTAGCTATTGATCACAGGATTTATGAAGTACAGGAACTCAACCAAAATAATATTTCTTTTCAAAAAATCTAGTTTAGCATGAAGATTACAGATAGATGAAATTCCTGGGATACACATTTAGTGCTCTTGCTTTTTTCCATGTAGATGATCCATTGATTGAATTGAGAAATCCATTATCAAACCCAAAAAAGCAGCTATCATCAGCTGTGTTTCTGAGAACACAGTGAGTAATGGCAATGCACCTTCCAAAACTGAAGAAAGAATAGAAAAAAACCCCACAACTTGAAAATGCCAAATCCATGCAAACTTGGAATGTGTCATCGTGATGAAATCATCTTCCCTTAAAGTCAGAGTTGATTTGGTATAAAAGAGAGCACCTGGTCAGGGGCCAAATGAACCCAGAGACAACGAGAGGCAGCACTGGGACACTGCTGCTGATTTTCAAGGCTATGCTGGAATTTCAAAGGAGGATGGCAAAAATGGAAGCACAACTCACCAAAAAAATTATGATTGGAAAGCAATTTTCTATATTCATACTAGAATATAGTATGAATATTCTTTTTCAAGTCATGACTGGGGAAAAATGGAAGATTTTCACAGGTAACAGTAGTTTGTATGCAATAAACTCCAGGTTATTTAATCCATTATTTTTACTTATGCGCTTACAAATTGTATTTAGTATGGATGTTCTCTTACTGTTGCTACTGTGTTACAGAGAATTCCAGACAACTCGAATGTCATTAGCAGATTAAAGAATAATTTAAAATATGGAAATGTTTAGCATAGGAAAAATAAATTATTTTAAAACTTTGAAAACTTAAACATCTTCAGAACATCAAAAACTGAATCAGAGACATCCTTTTCACAAGAGTTCGTGATTTTAGGAGAAACTTGGAGTCAAAAAGCCTCCTAAGTTAAAATCTTAGTGTTTAAGAAAAATAAATATACATATGTTAATATAGATATGTAAAATAGAAAACATCAGTGTAAATCAGCACAAATGTGTTAACTCATTAGCTGTTATAATTTGATGGCATGGACTTGTACAAGTGAAGTGCTTTTCTATTCCCATCCCCAACGTGGTGATGCCTTTTGCAGTGAGCAAAGAGCAAGATTTTCCTAATGAACTTTTGAACCTTTTAAAATGAAATTTGTGCTACAGAGCAACAGTTAACCAGCAAAGAAGATGTTTGGGTTTTGATCAAGCAAATAAACTTGGTCAGCATTAAGAAATCACAAATCAAACCAGATCAGGATGCTGGAAATAAACCCATCCTTTAAATCCAGTAGGAATGTAGCATATTTCCCTGGCAAGATAATATTGGTGTAAAAAATAATCAAATTCTGAACAACATATATTTGTTCTAAGACATAAATGAATGCCTTATTTTGTAAAAATTGTGTCAATAAGAATAAGAAGAAAAATGGAAAAAGATAGAATACTAATATACAACAGAAAGAGCTAAACCCTTTAATTTCTTGTTAGACATAACAGATGCCTGAAGCTTGCGCTGTTGTGTTTAAGCAAAGCTGATTTCCTTGTCTGTAACTCAATATTAAGCTGCAGATTAGTTTTGCAGTTTATTGTACATAATAAGCTTCTGAATTTAACCACATCAATTTGGAAGAGATGCAGGGAATATTACTTTTTAGCACTCAGGAGTTCCAAATTCCTCCCAAGCCAATGGTGATGAATGCCAGCACGCTCCTGCCTTAGGAGGAAACCAAACTCAGACTTTGCTGATGAACTTGTGAACTGTCCAGGATATTTGGAGGCTACTTACAGAGAATCTGTGCTTGACCTTGAGCAGATAAACCTCAGAGAGATACCACAGTGAGCAACAGAAACTTCAGCACCTGAGAATTCTGTCTTTTGCAAAAGTTGTGGGACCAAAATTACACACTGAGGCGTGGGAAAAGGGGCATGGAAGCAGACAATTACATTGACATAGAAACAGCAAAGTATTTCAGGCAAAATTTCATAGCATTCAGGGAATTGTGATTGTTTACACTAAGATGAATGAGGGATGAATAAGTAGGGCTATGAACAATTACAGTTTCACAGACTTATTTCCACGTGCCTCCTCTCTGATGGTATCATAGGAAATCCCTTTAGACTAACACTGGAACAAGGAAACATTGCATGTACCCAGAGCACAGCTTTTCCATTCCTGCCTCCAAGGTCAGCCTCTCCATGTGCTGGGGATTCCAGGGCTGCTTTTTCCCCGTGTCCCTGTGGTCCCTGAGCCATCCCCTTCCCCAGCCCTGTGGGAAGAGCTGACCTCTGCTCTGCCTCAGGGAGAGCAGTGATTGAACCAGCCTTTTCCAGAAGCTGCTGGTAGCAATCCCAGCCTGGCAGAGCTCAGAGCTTCTGTTGGAAACCAGCTCTTTGATGTGCTAAAGCTCTATGGGGTATGACAAGAGACTTGATAAGCTTTTACATATTTTTAAAATGTGCAGTAAGAGAACTAAGAAGACACAACAAGGCACTCAGGTCTTGCTCAGCCCTCCCACCACGACCACTGAGAAGCTTTGTCTCTTTTAGAGCCAATAATGTCAGCAGATCTGCCTGAGGAGGTGCTTTTTCCCCTGCAGCCTTCATCTGCCACTGCAGTAGGCCTAATCAATAACCCTGCAAGAGGGAGAGAGATTTTTATGTGTTCAAAGGACTTTGCTCAGAACTCCTCTTTTTTTTTGTACCAGCATCCCAGCTGAAAGTACCAGTACATCCCTATTTTGCTCATCATAGTTTTGTAAGTTACAGTAGCCTGAGGCAGTTCTTCCCTCCTCCCTCCTCCTCAAATGGAATGAATTCAGCCACAGGGCTTTGCAGCATCTGATCAATATTTACTTAGCAAGACAATTTTAAGAAGAACAAAAATTCTTTTTCATCCTCTGGCCTTCTTTCTTTAAACTTGCCAAAATATCTGTCTTGGTCTGAAGCAAGATGTAAAGATTTTAATGAGGAAAGGGAAGTAATGGAATTGGAATTGATTCATTTTGAAATGTTCACAGTTATTCAGACTACAGCTCACATGGAATAGGGTTCATATCCAAAATAAAGGTTTTCCTTACCAAGCTGTAAAACCACTCACAAAGTGTTGAAAATTTATCTCCTGGAATATATATTTAAATTCAAGTGCTTTTTTACAAATTGCTTGTGGCAAAAAAATGTATGGCAAACAGCTGCAATGAGTTATTAAATTTTATTTTCTTATTATTGTATTAGATATCCTGTATGCACACATTTAGTCCTTCAAATACATTTCTTCTAGATAACACCAGTTAGAATAGTACAGGCAATCTGTGTGAGGTTTATTCAAACTGAAACGAAGACTAAAGTCACAACATAACAAATAATTTTCATTTCTAGAACTATGTAATTAAAAAGAAGACTTCATTTCAGTCGCCATCCATATTTTTTCCCCTTCTCGCCCAGCTAAAACTGAGGATGCAATATAATTGGAAACATTATTAAATAACTGCTTGAAAATAGAGTTTTTGAAAAGCTTTTAGTCAGGAATTTTCTGAAACCACAACTGCAAGAGATAAACTAGGAAAGCACTACAATACAGGACATCATTATCTGATTTTCAATCAGTGGTTAAAAAACGTAGAAGCCTCTACACTAATTTCCTTCATATACATAAACCCTGAGTCAGTGTTAAAAATGCTAGAAAATGTATAGGCACATAAAAGTACATTTCTAAGCACTCCTGTACCTAGATACACTTACATCTTTTAAAACTGCAGTGTACTCCTTCCATGCAAGAGAGAGACAGAAGTGAAGGTGTCACTTTGGAGTATTCAGTCCCTGTAGTACATGCTCAGTCATAAATCATTTCACCACTGAAGTGGCATTTAATCATGTTTTAAATGTCTGTGGTTAAATTGACTCTGTTAGTATATGAGAATACAACAGTTGTCTTGCAGAAATATGGCTATGAGTTCTCCATGCCCAGTTGGTGCTGCTGCTATGTATTGTTAGTCTATTTCTTCCTGTACAAGAAATTTTAAAAATTATTTCTTTGCACTTGAGAGTTTCAATTTGAAATTTCTTTTGTTCTATCCTCCCTCCTTCTGCCTTCTTCACTGACCTGACACACTGAACCAGACAAAAGCGCTGTTGATTCACTCTTGTTAAGAAATTACCCACTCCTCTCAGATTCCCACAACAGAATGACAGCAAAACAGAAGAACAAAGCAATGGAAAGGAGATTAAAGGTAGAACTGGTCCTCTCCATCTGTCATTGACAAAAACAAGGAAAGAAGGCCATAGTCCCCAGCTTGGGCAAACCCAGGATGCAAATAAGAACATCCAAGATCTGTTTTAGCAGAGCCAGATTAAATTGTAGCTTCAATTAAATTGTATTTTCCAGATTGTGGATTTATCAGGCAACTAATTACAAGGTGTTACATTTTTATAATTCACTAAATTAAAAAACTCTAAACTCAAAATATGGGGAATCTGATCTTTGGAGTTTAAGCAGTTTTTGACACCAAGGGTAAACTCTAGTTAAGAGTATATAGCTTTACCACACTGATGTATGAACTACATAAAACAGTCACAAGAATATTTACAACACTGTCCAATGTGTCTGGCAAAACCAAAATTCTTTTTTAGATTTTATTTTTTTTAGAGAGCCACTATTAAGCTAAGAAAGAAGAAATTCGTTTACTAACAGCAGGATTTTCTGTTAAATTCAACAACCTGGGTAACACAATATAAATTTTGCAGTTATAGAAAATTCACAGAAAAATCCTCCCCAATGTTAGTCACTGTTCAATAGTTATTAATTAATTTTTTTACTAATGTGAACATGTTTTGCATTGTTTCCAAGCTCTAACACTCGAGTGGTATGTTGATGAGAACTTTACACAATAAATCTGAATGGTTACTACCCAAGTAGGATAAAGTGTGTATTGTATGACTGGGTTAACATTGGACAGGTAAATACTAAGATTTTCTTAAGTCTGCCATCTGGAAGTGGCATTCAGAGTACCTTTGCACATCAAGTGCTGTCAGTGCAAGAGTGAGAATTCATTAGTAGGCAGGTTAAACCTCACTTTATTGCTGAATTTTATTATCATGAGTCAGAGTAACCCTCATTCCCTAGAGACAAATTCACTCTCCTGAGATTCCCAGGAATACTTTGCCTCCAAACTGCATTTTAACAAGGGGACAGAAGCCTGAGAAAGGCAAATTATCTGAGAATCAGTTCCATTTCTTACACCTGAGCAGATCCTCCTGGCAGTTCAGTTCCCAGTCCCAAGAAAACAACTTGAAGCTAAGCCAAAGCTGCAGGTAGCTATTGCTGTTTCCCTGCACAGCACCTGCTGCCCAGCACAGGGGAATTGGTTTGCTTTGTATTTGATTACAACGAACTTGACTTTGCTTCATTATTAAAGTGTGTTTGGGGGAAAAGTAATTTCATGTGGGTTTGGTAAACACTTGTCCCCCCTTATGGGACTGGGAAAGTTTATAGCACACAATTCTCTGTCAAACACTCTGGGAAAGATGTTTCTGTGCCTGCTAGACTTGCTTGGAGACTGATTGTACAAGCTGGCAGGCTCGCTGGGAGACTTGGGGCTTAGATTTGCCAGGCAATAAGGAAAGCTGATTTTATAAACAAGAAACAGGGAGCAGAGGCCAAAGACAGAGACCTCAGAAACTCATGACATTTGTACCTTCCTACAGGGACAGTTTCCAGTGCATATATACCTTTGTAGGGTTTAGTTACAATATTATTACTACTACTGAGGCTTATTTTTAAAAAGGCTGGAAAAACCACTCTGTTTTGATGTTAAAGGGATGTAAAATTCTATCAGCACAAGTCCCAAATGCTTCATTTTCTAGAGCATCTCTTGATAGTTATTCTGGGTCAGCAGATGATTTTTGCCACCCCAGTGAAATGAGCCATAAACCACTGAAAGCTGTGTTTGCATAAATTCCACAGGGGCTTCTCCAAGCTGAAGCTTGCCAATGTTTTGTGAGTGGAACATGCTCAACATGACAACACAGCAGCAAGCAGAATAAATCCTGTGCTTGACCTGTAAAAGATGAGGCCAAATTCCAGATGTACTGATATCTGTCAATTCTGACAGGTGAAACATTTAATCTGGAGCTTAAATACAGTTTTTTGTATATATCTGATAAATGGTGGTATTTGGTATTATTTTTTTTTCTTTTTTCTTCCCAATAATCTCGTTAATTTTAATTTTTGGTGTATTATGAGCGGGTGTACATACTGACTTTGTATTATCTTTTAAAGAGGCCTCACATTTATATTTTCTTCCAGCAGGAAGAAATTTGATATTTCTGGTTATTTTCTGATATTAAAAGATCTTTGATATTTTCCTGAATTAGGCATCCAAGGAATATCTGTAGTGACAGAATTTTTTCTGGTTAGATGTCATATGCTGAAAATTATTCCCAGTATTAGAAATAGCTAATAGCTCAGAAACAAGGTGACAAGTCAAATTACTATTTTAGCAAACAAGTATGAACTCTTGCAGCATTATCTGACTGAAAGATAAGTAAATAATTAGTTTCAGTTCTGAGAGGGAGACTTCTCCCCCACAGAACTTATCTGTACTGTTATCTCCCACCATAATAGCTTAGCAAAAGAACTGTTTGCACAAGTGATAATCTAAATGCAGACATTGTCTCAGACCAATTTAGCTGGAGATGGAAGGGTTTCTAAACAAAATCGAATAGCAATAATCTCATATTCTGGCTTTCACTGTGTTCTAGGCAATTTTTTTCCCTTCCGGATTTGTTACTGGTTGGAAAGTTATGACATTGGCATCTGGGGAAGGTGTACAGCTACCAGGGTCATTGTTCAAGAGTTGCTTTATTAGGATATGCTTACAATCTGACAGCATTTAGTGCAAAATGAAAGTTTTACTTATGCAATCCTGGTGTAAAACAGGGTTAAGATGCCCCTGTAGAGCTGATGTAATTCATGCCTTTGTGCCAGGGCAGGATCAGCAGGGGTGTTTACACTGAGACAGAAATCTCTGCAGCTCAGCTGCTGCTGTTTGCCCTTGGGTGTGCAGGCAGGCACTCAGTGCTGCCCTGCAAGGGACACAGCCCCAGCCAGCACCTTCCCCTTCCTCAGTGGAGAAACCCAGCAGCAGCTCAGACCTGCCCTTCTCAGGATGTGCTCACTCAGCACCTCAGTCACACACACACCAAACTTTATGAATTCCTGCTCAGACCCACTAAAGACCTTCAGCAGTGAGGATTTAACAAGCTCCAAATGCAGCCTGGGCTGGTGTTTCCTCTTCACATGGTTTCTTCTAACACATTTCTTGCCACAAGGCAGAATCATTCCCCTTGGCCTGCCCATCACAGGCATAAAGAAGAGCAGTTTCTAAAGCCTTTGGATCAGCCCTTACCCAGCCCTTCCTTTTCCAGGCCATGGTTCTCTAATCCTCCTCTGTGCACTCCTCTGGACCGCCCCAACAATAACAGCCAGGCTAAAACGCTGCACCTCGTGTGAGCTCTTCCAGCTCATCCACCACAAGCTGATGGATTTTTGCTCTCCCCACTGCAGTTATTGTTCTCTGCTGTTTATAACCCATTATTTGTCTGATTCTGCAGAGCTTTGGGCAGACAGCTGGCTCCTTGCCTGCAGCCAATCTTCCCCCAGTTTAGACTTCTAATCCTATTCTCTTCATCCAAGTGCAAAATACAGGTCTGTTGTGTGAGTTTTGTGGTTTGGTTTTTTTTTCCCCACTAAAGTGCCATCCCCTAAGCCACCCCAGAACAATCTTCTTGTCCTAGACTTTGCTGTAAATCTTTTCTTTGAGGGTTTTCCTACTCAACAGAAAGCAGCTTCAATCTTTGCCCCAAATCCAGTCAATGCTGTAATACATGTACAATTTCTTAATTAGGAAGAGTCATGCTTTGCTCACATGAAGGCTAAAAAGGCTAAAAATAAATAAATTAAGAAATAGATAGTAAATATTGCTATTCAGCCTCTCTCTTACAGCCTCATCAAGCCTTCCTTCACAAGCCTAAGAAAGCTAGAAAGAATTATAGAGCAATTTCTTTTTGACTTCCCTTAACTCTTCCTAACTTTCACTACACTACTTTCCTTCCAAAAATAATTGGGGTAATTAATGATCAAGTTGCAAATATATCCCTGCTGATTATCTGAAAAGAAACTTGGTATTTTGCAAGGAAAAAGTCTTATTTCATGCAGATGTAAACAAAAAAAGAAATGGGAATTCTGGACAACACAACACATGCAATATTTCTTGCTTTTGCTGATTAGTCTTGTCACTAATGCAAGTACTTAGGACAGCCATGCCCTCCTACCATTATCTGTGACCAATTATGAAGAGATTTTTAGCAAACTATTAAGCTCAACCCATGTCAAAAGCTGTTTAATGCAATTTTTTTGGGTGATAGATGAAGGATCCTTCTGTCCCCAGCTACAGGAGACATCTGAATTCCTGTTCCACCACCTGGTGAAAGGGCTCAGACACAGCTGCCACAGAACTGGTTTCACCTGGGGGAAAAACACACACCCCAAATTCAATGAAGCACACAAAAAGGAAAAATCATTCAGTTTGACCAGTTTGGAGCCACTGGGTGTGAAACCACAGGCAAAGTCAGCATTTTGGAGAGAGCAGAGAGAACAGTGCTTATCTCAAAGCAGCTCTTGAGGTTCATGTTATTTGAATCCAGGACTGACTCTTCATATACCCATCTTAACACAAGGACCATTGGTTTTCTAAATAGCAATTTCCCTCACCAAAACAAAATTTCCTCTATAAAGGAATGATCTGGAGAAAATTCTAGACCTCAGTAACATTGTGAAATTCTGCCACAGACAGTTCCTACCATGGACAAGCCTATACATGAGATGTTTCTGCTCCCTTTCTCTGGTTGGGTGTTTTAGTGGACTCAAGGGAATCTTAACGAGTGATAAAGCAGTAGGAAAAAAGAGTGAATGAGGGGATCTATGAGTAGTTTTAGTCTTAGTTTTATTGAACATGCTGAAAATCCAATTTTCTGTTAGCAAACTTTCTTTTAAAGTCTAAAAGCAATGAAAAGAGGGTACTTCTGAAAGGTTATGCCATTAGGGAAGAAAAATTGAAAGTCATGAATTAACTCTAAATGCTGCAGCTTTAGCTATGGAAGAGCATTCACTGTGTACAGGACTGGCAGTTTCATGCACATTCAATACTCCACTGCAGAAAAGACTCTGTAATTACAACCTAAATTGTAGCTCTCAGCATTAGGAAATGCATAAGATTTCACAAAAGACCTTGGTCTATCTTTATACCTTCTCTGGAGCTTTCAAAAACACGAGTAGGATTTGCAACTCAAGAAGAAATTCAAAAAAGGTCTCCACAGGGAAAAAAATATGCTGCCAATAAGCAAACTACGAACAAACTGCAAATCTTTTTTCTGAAGCTCTTTAAACTGCTCATGAACATGCAGGTTAAGGAAATAACAACTTATAGACATGATTAAATATAAAACAAATTCATTCCTGAATCTACCAACTATAATCTAACTGTAATGTTAAAATCGTGATGATGATGATGATGATGATTTTCTCTGTGGAGGTGTTCAATAAAATATGGTAATGTTACACACATCAAAAAAAAGCTGGTTTGAGTGGGTGTCACACAGAGGTATTTTAAATTCTGTTTTGGCCCTTATTCCAATCCTTGTGATTTGCCTAGTGAAAAGGTGTATACGTTCAGGGTCATAGGAAAAGGAATGATTTATAGTCCAGATTCTTAATTTTCCAGTTCATTACCAAGTGCTCATTTAATTTAGTACCTTATTTTCCTCTGGCCAATGCATTAGCCTTAGTGTTTCCAATTTTATATAAGTATACCATAATACCCACTGAACATTAGAAATAAGTATGTGTAATCTTTCTGAAAATCAACTCATTGCAAATAACCCACAGCTTCCTGGTATATAAAAATAGAAAAGATGAAAAACACCCTCAATATCCATTAATCTACTGGAAAAGCATATCTTTTCCATCCAAATAATTGAAATTACTCATTTCAGGCTTTAAAGAATACTACAAAATTTCAAAAACAATTGAAGTACATTACCATGAATTTTTCTATTTTGGATTTCTATTTTAAATAGAAAGAATTATTTGTACACTAACTGCTGGCTTTCTGGATACATCAGCTCACTGGTAATGTCATTATATCACATAAAACTATATGAACATATATTTAAAATAGAAGGAACTGGTAAAATAAATTTAAATTCCAGCTGGGAAAATTTGACCTCTTTTAATTACTTCAGCGGAGAAAGAGATCTTTGATGATAATAATATGTCAGGTAATGTCAGATAAAGGATTATTATGAACCTTGTGCTTCAGGTAATTAATCTGTCTCAATATCAACTGCCAATAAATGTCACCACTGTCCTAAAGAGCCACATTCTGGACTTTCATGACATAGTGGGATATGTGCACAGATGAAGAATGAACTGTATATTCCAGAGTTCTATTTACAGACAGATTTGCCCCCAAAACAACCATAAATTAATATTACTAGTACTAAAATATTAATGATCTATAGGAATAGCTTCCTAAAAATTACTAAAGAAAATCTTTCAAAATAATACATAAAAAGAAAAATATGTACCAGATATTTGAATTGCCATATTATCCAATCAGACAAAGGTAATTACCTTGAATATTTTAAGAGTTGTTTTAAAAGAAATACAAAGTCAGCATGACACCAGCATAGATGCAGCTGAACAAAAATACAGTGGAAATATTGTTTTAATAACAGGAAAATAGCAGATAAGCTATCTCTCAATACCAGTGACAAGTCTGCTGAAGCTAATGGGAAATTAACTAATATTATAATTTAAGGGGAAAAAGGCACTCAAACTTCAGGGCAAAAAGCCCACAGAGCAAGTCCGATCTATTGTAATCCTGTCCATAAGTTAAAATCACAGTCTGATGTTCATTTTCCATCTCAGTGCATGCTGTAGTAAACAACTTTAGCAAAATTTAGAGAATTATGTCTTTTCAGAGGCCAAGGAATTGCTAAATCCAACTCCTGAATCTTGCCATTCTTTATAATGACTCATCATGGATCCAAGACTGAAATACAAGTTCCAAACCGCACTTCTGCAGAAATACTAAACAGAAACTGACTCCTCTTCCCTTTATCCTATGGAAGCTCCTGGAAAATTGCCTTTACAAATCTCAGCTGTGGCTAATATGAAGCAGTCACAGCAGAAAATCCAGATGGTGTGATAGTTCCAAAACATACCAAATTTTATGCCATGACCACCATTTGGGTTCCATCCACCACCCAATTAAAACTGTAGGTCCAAACCCACCCATCTAACATTGTCTCCTGCAGATAGTGATGAACTAATGGAAATACCCGCACAAGCTGCAGAAGCTGAATATGGCAGTGATGCATTTTCTTTAGGAATTGAATTTTCTTTAGGAATTGCATCACTGTGATCAAATCCTGAGGGCAAACAGAGCTGGATAGCCCTGCAGCAATGAGGAAACTTCACACTCACCTACACATGATGCAGTAGATGCAGCTGGGCTGCACTGGGGCCAGTGGAGCCCAGCCCAGAGCGCTCTGTGAGCTGGAGCACAAGGCAGGGCTCCTGCCTCCTCTGTTCCACATATCTGAGCTGAATATTATGGAGGAAATACTGCTCCTCATCTGGAGCACTTCCTTCATCTTCTCAATCATTGCACCTCAAAGTCAAAACCAATAAAAAGTTGGATGGTTCGTGTCAACTGCCACCAGTTTATTTTCTGTTGTTCAGTAATGAACAACATTTGTTTTTCCTGATGTGACAGTGAATGGCTCTCTGACGTTTTCTTGTTTTCATCATAAATCTCTGGCCCTCTTTTCTCATCACTAGATATCAGCTTCTACTTCCAACTACTCCATCAGCACGTCCATGGGAATTGATGGTTCAAGCAACATTCAGCATCTTCCCTTTCAGACCCTTCTGCATGCACTACAGACTCTCTGCAACACAGGAGATATAAAACTTCACACAAAGTGTGTATTTGACTGTTTGTTTTTGTTTTTATTTTTTTTTTTTTTTTCGGTAGGAAACAATCTTTTAAAAACAGCAGCATTTTCCTGAAATGAATAGGTAAATATGAACTACCAACTGATAGACTTGTTTAGGGACGTGTGTTTTTAAAATCTGGTTGAATCACAGGATAACTTAGGTTTGAAGGAACACAAAAGGTTATTTAGGCCAACCCCTGTTAAAAACAGATTATGTTTGTCACAGCTTTGTCCTGACGGGTTTTAACACCTCCAAGTTCAGATCTTGTCCCTTTGACATCCATCTCCACAGTCTGCACAAGGCTCTTTTGCTCAAGAGCCCTTCACAAAGACAGACACCTCTAATAACTCCAGTCCTGCCTGTGGTGTCAATGGAGCAGCTCCATCCATTATGGCACAGCCCTCCTGATGCAGCTGAACACCAGAACTGGTCTTACCATGTGCAGAATAAAAATTTTATAAAAAGAAAAAGGTTTTGAGAGGCTCCCCTAAAGCAATTTGCATGAATTACAAAATTAACCTCAGGCTCTCAACCTCATTCACACCTTGCTACACTTCCATTTTCTCCTAATCTACCCTGTTGAACAGAAAACAGAAACAATCCTTGAATCCATAAAACCGTGAACTTTTCTTCACTGCAAGCAGTCATAGGAAGAATTCAGATATTTTTTCCAGTAAGTCAATGCAACTCAAACAAAATTCTTATATCATCACAAGTGAATAAATAATACTGGTGGCTTTAAAAGACCCATATTAGTCCTGTATTCATATTTTCCCCATATAATAAAAACATTAAGAACAAATTTGGTCTATTATGTCAGTAGAGAAATATTTTCAGTTCATCTTTCATATCTGAATATGATAACTTTTCTGACATGTTACTGAAGTGTATGCCTACAATAGCATTTTGGACACTACAGATATGGTTTCTAAGAAGAAAATCAAAACTGCTCAGCATGTCATATTTTAATACTTTTGGGGTACATTAATCTGACTGATAGCACTGTGAAATAGCTCTTTTTTTTCTTAGCAGGAATAGACCATTTGTATGTATTTATGATTGGCTCCATTCCAAAGCTGCTGAGGTTTTATGTTCCCTCAGTTACTGCCATAGTTATGGTTTATAGGTCTGTTTGGTGAAACTTAGGGAAATATTCTTTCCATATAGTGACAGCTGCTGTAATGCCAAGAAACATAGAAATTGCTACTTCCATTCATCATGATAAAACTGATATGCCCTGAACCATTTGATATCATACAGGTTGTGACTGGGGCTTCTTCAGTGCTACCAAATTGCTTAAAAATGCACTTGCAGGTCACTGGCAGGTCACTGACCAAAGGTGTTTACACCCCAACCACCATGAAAAAATGCAATTAGAGGATTACGTGGGAGGGTAGGAAGAGGTACATGCTTGGCTAATAAAGATGAAACAATCAGTGGGTGAAGATAAAGAAGAATAAAGACCACTTAAAAACTGTTCAAAGAAAATGGGAAGATGATGCAAAGAGCAGCACTTCAGTGCAGATATAGGAAAAAACAGAGACATAGAGATATAATCAATGGAGCACTGTAGGCAGAGACTACATGATGAAAGAATAATGTAATCAAGGAAATGTTCAAAGGAACAAGTGATCAACCTGAAAGAATAGATACAGAAAAGCATTCTGTTTAGCAATCTGTGAAATGGGATTTGATAAAGCACACATAAGGAGATTGAAGCAGTTCATGGAAATGCAGTAATAAAATGAAAGATTTCTTTTAGTATTGGTTTTTTGTTTAGCAGACAGAAAGAAGTGTATTTTTGAGCTGTTTTGTGGTCAAAGGGAATCCACACGCTGATGACAGTGTGCAAGTTTCTTCAAATTTTAGTGAACTAAAAATGGAGAAAATCTCCATTGCTAAATGACTGAAAAGGAGGAAATGTGTAGATAAATCACAGCTCTCAGCAGTAATATGAACTGGACAAGGACTCAAATTCCATTTTGCAGGGAAAAAATCCATGACAATATTTTATAGGTAATGTAAAGAAAAGGATGGGAACCAAGCAAGATTGGACATGCTTTTAAAAATATAATAAAGGAATTTCAATTTGTGGATTTCAGTGCTCAAAATAGCAAATTTCCTAGTAACCTTGGCAGATGTTGCTGACTGCTAGAATTAATACACTTTGTGAGAACTGCAAATGCAAACCTCAGACTAGTTCAAGTGTGCTATACAGTGGATATTTCCTCTAACAGACATAATCTATGTATTCTATCTCTTGAAGACCATCAGGACTTGTTCTTTCTTTTTTTAAAATTTGTAGACCATTATTCTGTGCTTAGAGACAAGAAAAAAATTAAGTGGCTTTTCTGGGAAAGTACTGAAAGAATATGTTTGGCTGAACTCATCATAAACATCCACTGCAGTACTGAGCCATGGGATGGTTTCAAGTTAAGCAAAACTTACAGCACATCTTGAATTGGATTTGTAATCATATGATGGTTATTAAAGCTGTTATAGCCAATACTGCATGCTTGCAAGCAGAGATAAAAAGATCCAAGTGCAAAGTATTATCAACATAAAGAAAAACTCCAATCATTATGCTCCCTCTTTTTCTTGGAAAGGATAAAATGGATCATGGATATGGAGGTCTCAGACCATTAAACCACTATTCTCAAATATGTTCTATCCTACAAAATCCAATTTATATAGCCCTTTGTATGCTCTTATTCATAGTTCATATATTATACAATCCAATCTGAATGATTATTTATCAATTTAATTTATGCTTTACCATTAGTATATAACATTATCATTATAGTCTCAATGCTGTCAAGCATTAATCTTCCAGATAACTTAAGTTTATTTTCAAAAAATTTGACTTTGCTAACACCACTAAAGAGGTTGTGTTCAAATGTTATTTCCTGAAATGACACACTTGTCAAGCCAAAACTAGCATGCCATAAAATTAATTATTCTTCTTCTGATAAACAGAGGGAAAGCAAACTAAGAAGTTAAAAATTGCAGCACTACGTTCCTCTAGGCCTACGTAGATAAGTTCATATTCTATCATCCTTTCCCTGTCACTGAATAGAAAATAAATGAAGGCTAATTATACACAAAAGTAAGGAGCTATTACTTTCTTAAGAGGGTCTCATCAACAAGAAGTTTTATGTGCCTGTATACTTTTTGATTAGTTCCATCTAGAGAGAAATTATCATTATGGTTACTCCTAATCAAAATGGAAAAATAAAATATTGTTCTTGAAAATTTATTGTATTGTTAATTGCCAGGTAATTGGAACATACTGTTTGGAACCAGTGAAATACAGAATATTCCAACCTTGGCTCTTGGCTTGAAGGAAGAAAATTCTGATTTTCCTAAGGAGGTGAGGGAGGAGAGCAAAGTAAGAGAAAACATTACTTTATTCCTTCTCCTGTTGTCAGAATTTGGATCCCATGTGCTGCTGGTACAGCCAGGGTCAATTTCTCTCCCTCCCACCCAAGCAATGGAAGCAGAAATGGAATTGTGGCTCACTGGCAGGAGCAAGTCAGGCTGCTGCAGGGGTGGGGAAATGGCCCAGGTCTCAGTGCTCTGCCTGAAGCCACAGTGAAATCTGGAAGCACCTCCCCTCTGCCTACCAGATCCATTTTGTTGTTTATGAGGACAAATTTCAGATGGAAGGGAAACTAATTCCCACTGCATTATTGCATTTGTTATTCTAGCATGCATTACAAATTTGCAATAAAAATTGTAAGGAGATAAATATTGATACATCACCCAATATATATCATAAGGCATAGGTTCCTTTTTACAAGTCCTATTTTCATGAGAATGCAGTCAGTGATATTTCTCAGTTCATCAGAGACACTGCTCTTTGAAATGTAAATGACACTGCAGGGACTGAGGAGTATTTTGCTGACAACTCTTTTTCTATAATGTATCTTGGACATAATGTTTAAAAACCACTAAAACATGGAATACTGTGCAGATCACCACTCGGTTTACATGACATTGTACATTACACAGAGGTGTTAGATTAAAATACAAATAGGTGTAGCATATTTAGAGTTTAAAAATAATTGTTTTATATGAGCAAAAGAATTTATAATTTGCAAAGCAAGAAACAAAAGCATTTGTAACATACACTGATGGACACTCTCTCTAGGTTATCTGGATTAATTCTCTTTTTGTCAGGCAATATGAAAAAATTATTACAAAACTGCAAATAAATAAATAACCTGTATCATAGAGGCCCTTTGGACAGACAATACCCACTGGGAGGCTGTGTTACAGGGTTTTAATTACTACTATTCTCTGCTCCTTTGAAGTATGGTGGTGTTCTTTGAGATGCCTGGACCAAGAGCAGAGAGAGAAATCATGACAGAAGTGTGCAGCATAGATCATAAAAACTGTTTGACTTGAGATTAGCTCATTTTATGTGCTAAGAAAAACAGAACTTCTTCCTGGATTTTAGACTATCTTTAATAACTTGGGTTAATTTGGCACTGATGGTTTTGGAAAGTGGATATTGTTCTCTCTTGTGCTGTACTTTTTTCCCATTAAAATAGTCCTTTAAAGAATGATGATTATGTTCAGTTCTGTCTTTATCCTGTATGTCTTCTTTTAGCAGAACATCTGAGGCAATTATTGTCTAAAGGCATAATAATCTGAAAGGACTTTTTCTATTTCAGACATCTCAACTGGTTTTATTTTGTTTAGTCATTATGCCTTCCATTCCTAGAGAATGAGAGCTACTATAAAATTGGCAATTCCAATACCAAATTCATACAAAGCTTTCTTTTCTCTCTTGCTTCTGCTATAAGTGAATGTGGTTTTGATGAGAAAGGTATTTCCACAAATAATGCCTATCAGAAAGCTGGCTGCGTGTAATAGAATTGCTTGAATTACTATTGCAGGACTTAAATTTTATACAGCTGAGGATCATTTTAATTTCAGACTTTCGGCCATTTCGTTTTTTCCCTAAGCAACAACAATAACCTCCCTATAGAGATTGTACTACAGGACAGAATAAGCTCTATTTTTGCAGAACCTGTAAATATACAGCTTGGGCTCCTGCCAGCAAATGAAGCAAACGACAGTGCTAGAGCTTACTCGAGTCAGTTGATAGACACTTAGGGCTGCAGTGGGTTTTCAAGCAGGATACAAATGTTTACTTTAGTCTTCAGCTCAACTCCTGTAATCTCCCCTCTGCCTTCTTGACTCCATTTCATTAAAATAATTGGACATAGGCACTTTTTTTTTTTTTCCTGTAAGGATTCTATTGCTATTTCTGTACTGGAAAGAGTGAGAAGAACCAAAGAACCCAAAGGAACCAAAGAAAGGTTCTCCTGGAGGATTAGTTTGTACTTCATGGGATGTTGGACAAGACATGCCTTACATAAGAGACTCCTTGATGACAGCACAAGTACTTCAGGACTCTAAATACTTCCAGTAGCACCAAGAACAGCAACTGAGATTTAAAGAGTAATTCTGAGTTTACATAATTCCAGCTTTTTTAGGTAACTATCTTAGCTGAGAAAGTCTATTTCCCCACTCAAATTTTTGCAGCTTTGAATAGCCTGAGATCTCCTCTTGCAAAATTCCTCCAGCACACACATACACCCTTCACACTCCCACATTCACCCTGCTTGGTGCCTATTTCTTTGTAGCTTGGTTTTCTTTCATAAGAACCATCAAAAACACATCTGACTGGAAATAACAAAGTACTTACTCTTTCATCTGTATTCCCTCTGCCACTTTTCATTACAGAATTCCTTCATTTAAGGATAAAAGGGAACTGCTTGAAGCAGCTGAGGTTAGTTTATGGCACTGTTCTGTTGCTTTTTCCTGTTGCCTGTCTCATCCTAGGGGCTGAACCCATTCATCCTCTCTAACTCTATGGGCAAGTTTGAGGCTTCTGCTTTCAGAACAGCCCTGACACATCACAAATCCACAGAACTTCTGCACAGATACATGAGAAGTGAAAGTCAATATAGTGCTCAACAGCAGCTGCAATTTACTGACAATCCTTTGCCCTGTAGGCAATCCCTTGTGGAACGGTGGACTACATGTGATTTTCTGATAAACAAAAATCGACATCAATGTCTTGGTACTGCAACTGAAATATTTCCCTTTCACTGCAGAACACTCTGTGGTTCTGGTTATTCTCTTGTTTCTTTTGCCAATTGTAAATGAGACAATGGTAATGTGGAAAAGCAAAGGTAATGTGAAAAGTTCCCATTACTTAAATCCTAATAGTTAGCAAGGCTGGAAATAAGGTTTTCTTATTAAAAAAGCCCAAAAAAACAAACAAACAAAAAAAAAAAAAAACCAAAAACCCACCAACTAAAAAAATCCCCAGCCTACTGAAAACACATTCATGTCCCAAAAAGGGTTTTACCCTTTTTTTGTTCCAGTGAATTTCCTGATGGAAAATGCAATGAGCTAGTATTTCAGAAGGGCAGATCTCATTGATGCAGGCCATAAGGGATATTCCCTTTATACTGATTATGCAAGTTGGGAACATTTTTATAAATAATATTGGTTTTATTAAATATTTTCTGTGACTGAAAAAAATTTTAAATATTTTAATTTGAAAAATTATGTTAAATCAAAAGAACAAGGAAAAATCATTCAAGAAAAATATCAGTTTAAAACTATACGAACACAGAAAAAAACCAGGGTTTTTTCTTTGCTTGTTTGTTTGTTTGGGGGGGGCTCATTTTTTTTTTTTTTTAAATTTAAGACTCCCGGATTGACCCTCTAAATTATTTTAGTACTCATAGTAAGACTTATACAGGACGAAAAAAAATAACCCAGCCCTTAGGTCCTACACCTCCTGGTGCAAGTCATCAAAGCTTTTTTGAAAATCCAACTTTTGTCATGTAGCAAATTCAGAAAGACTTCATAAAATGATATTGTCTCATGGTTCTTTCTTTGATTTTTATCTGAAAGCTAGCCTTGAAAACTGACAATAGGTGTCAGCAATTCTGATATAGTGCAATGGTTTGCATTGAGATATTCTGCAGAGATTACATGAAGCTGGGACATCCTTTCACAAGATAATGAAAACCCATCCTTTCACAAGATAATGCAAAAATATTACAATTTTCCAGATGGAAGAATATATTTGACACAAAGGAAATTTACTCCTTGATGCTCATTATGAATGACATTTTAGCATGCAGGTTAAAAATAATGTGGCTGTTACATAACATTGATCAAGAGAGCAAGAAGATCTGACTGAAGCAAGCTTGAGAAAGAGAATTTCCAACATGATAATGAATTCCTGCCCTCCTGAGGTACTGAAGTTACAGAATCCTAGTCCCACAAAAGCCACTGAAGGAAAAACTTACAATGATTTCAATGGAATTTAGCTATAAATAAAGGAAATTCTGTTGTTTAAGTGTGTTAATGTATTAGGACAGACAAGTGTTCCTAAGAAAAGCTAGGATAAAAGAATTGATTGAAAATTGCATCCAGAAAATGGTTCTGCATTTCATTTTATCTCCAGCATGCTGAATAAAAACCAGAAAAAAATACAAGACTGAGGGAAATTGAAAAAAATATAGGACCCTTTGCAATGCTTTCAATTTGATTGTATAAATAAAATAGAATTTAGATTCCTTTTCTATTGCTTTATCTAAGTTTAGTTTTATCTGTTATTATTGATGTGAGTCATTAAAATGCATATAATGAATACATTAATACTGAAAATATTTTATCTTTTAATTGCAAGAGGCAGTGAAAGACACATTGGTCCTTTTCACTGACATTCTAATGAGTAAAGAATACTACTTCAATATAGAAAGATTAAGAAAGATCTAGACTGGCATCCCACATTAAATCCGTATTTTATTATTTAATCACACAGCATAAGCTAAGCTGGTTATGGTAGTTCTTGTGTTGTATTACACAGGTATTACCAGGGTAGCTAAAAGGATTTAGAAAAATCACAGTATTGCTAATTTGGACATAACCATTAACAACTACGGCTTTATTACTATGGTTGAAAAGCCAGACAAGAGCTGGAATTTATCATATTTATTAGGAGCAAAGAGTAATTTCCCTGCTTTTTTGTTAAAACAGCGGTGCTCAGTCAAACAGTGCTTGCTTTTGAAGTAAAAGACATCAAATCACTCTCTATATAGAGGGAGATAATATCTGGCAGTTAGTAAAAGACAGACAAAAAGAGTATAACTCAGCAGAGAGAGAGGACATAGATCAGACCAAGGAGAAAATAAAAGTGGAAGGGAAAAAAAAAAAAGAAAAGAAGAAAAGGAGACCAAGGAAGAAAACACCAAAATAAAAACTATATTTTGAGGCCTACTTCCACAGAAGCAGAAATATGATTTTATACTTAAGAGATTAGACTTGTCATCAATCTATAAACTCTGAAAGCAAAACTTGAAATGTGACTGGGTAGAAACCTGGTCTGCATATCACCTCTACCCCTCACCTGCCAGTCCCAAAAGATTTTTAAAGAGGGCAAGAAGCAGCTCTGTGTGTGTGTGTGTGTGACAGATAAAGCCTTTTTGTCTTGCAAAGCACAGAAAAGCAGCAGCTGCTTTTACAAACACATCATTTGTGAGAGATGGAGTTGAACTGCATAATCAGCATATCGAGATCACTGGAATGCTAATTAAACCCCAACCAAATTAAATCCCACCAAACAGGCACTCCTAACTCTGCTGCACAAATGGATCCACCTGTTGATGGGAATCATCCTTCCTGAAATATATTTCATGTCTTATGGTGGATATTTGTCATAAATTGCATCAGCTCTTCTCCTGGACTATGATTTTACCCTTCCCAATGTGTGGGCTAATTCATTCAGCCTGAAAATGCAGCAACTGGAAACTCTGGCTTGTTGATATTTTAAAAGCTAAAAGAAGGCTTAAAGCTGTATGCAGGCCATTTGAACAAGTGAAATCGACATTGGGGCAGCTGTGGATGCTTTCTTTTGTTATATGTTTTTTTTACATAAGTGGCTATTACACATCAAAGTATTTTTGCACACACATTCCTCCAGTCAATATGCCTACAAGGAGAGACATCTCTAATGGCCATCACTAGAAATCTTGAGTAAGAACACTTGGAAAAGGCCAAATTTATCCAGCAGCTTTTTAAGGATTGTTTCAGGGACATGTCAGGTCTCCATTTCCACAATATTAAACTTTAAAATAAGGATGAAAAACGGAAGGATTATAAAGAAAACAGCAGGTAGAATAAACATTTATCCATTTGGGGTTTTTTGCAAAATAACTGAGATAACCTATTTATAAGAAAGGAACAAAAAAAGGAGGAAATGAGAGAAAAAGATGGAGGTGATCCAATAACTGAAATATTTTCAGGACTTCCAGAATGTTTAATAAGAGCATGTTGCAATTTACATCAAGATGTGCAAAATTCAGTACAGTTTGCACCTCCCAGAATTCTGGAGCTGCCAGCTCTGAAGGAATGGGGCACATAAATAATGTATTTCCTGTTATTCTTGGTCTGCAGCTGATCTCCTACTGAGCACTGAGAAAGAGTTTTAGAGCCCTAGGAGACAGCTGGTGCTGTCTAGCATGTTTGACTGATTTTGTGAGCAGAGAATGAAAGGCATAAAAAGCAAAATAATAATCTAAGACTCAATATGTATTTTCTCCTGAAAGAAAACTTGGAAGGTTACAAAGATGTGCAAGAAGGCACAACTAAGAGTAATCTGTTCTAAAGAACTATATTATTTGAAAATGAAAAGTCTCAAGTAGATTGGATAGAAATCCAAATGTGGATCATGTAGTTAGTAACCCTTAATATTTTGCATTTCAATCCAAGTGCCGGAAAGCGAATAACTGTCAAAGATTTGCATCACTTGAGACTGTGCACCTCAAATGTGATGCCATCCAGGATTCAGCTGCATTTTTGTGACTGAATTTCAGCTGCTCTCCAACCCAGCCTGCAGGGATAAAGGTTTCCAGTTCTGGGTAGGTTTTCTGGAGCGGGCACTAAACTTATGGGTGGTTCTGCTTTTTCCAAAGAACTATTCACACTGACACTGCTAGGCCCCATTCCTGCTCTCCAACAAGCAGGCCAGCTGCAGGGAAAAGCATTCCTCCAGCTGCTTTCTCATCCCCCTGCAAACCATTTATTCTCTTTGTAGAGTTTCTCTCTTTAAGCAAATCAAGCTCCCTAAGCCAGAAGTACTCAGCAGAAGGGTTTCCATCTGATGGTTCCTATTTACAAAGACAGGCCACCAACTGACAGCCATGGCAGTGTCCAAACACAAACAACTGGGCTGAAAATGTGCCTTTTCTCACAGCTTCCTTAATCTGACCTGTGAAAAGGCTAGAGATTAACGATGAATTTTGGCTCATTCAGAAAATCTAAAAACCAGAATTCCCACAGATGAACTTCCCGTACATACTTTTAGAAATGAAATTCCTTTCTCAAAACAATTCTCTTTCTGACCAACTCATGACTCCTCCAAAACAATTCTCTTTCTGACCAACTCATGACTCCTCCAACTCATGACTCCTCACCAAGAGAGATGAGGGTTGAAACCAGTTCATTTTACAAAGACTCAGTAAGACAATGCAGAAATTAAATCCCCTTGACTAATAGGTTTCAAACATGAAGCCATTGTAACTATGCCACCAACAACAGAAGTTCCAGCAAACTCACACCACCTCTGTGTAACAGCTGATTTAGCAAAAACCTCTTAAAACATGTCCCAGCTTGAAAAGTATTTTCCAGAACTTGAGAAAATGAGACAGAAACTGCTGCTTCTATTCAGCCCTGAATAGAGCTAAAATGTATAAATCATGGTTCATGAAAGAAATATGGGGAGGAGAATTTCTCTGCATCACAGAAAATGAATCCTGGGCAGGTAGCCTTCAAAAGATGCACATATTGCTATCACAGTGAGAAAATTCCAGTGGAAATCAATTTCACACTCTTTATAGGCCACTGTAATCAGCCAGGAAATGAATTGGCATAACCCAGAGGAAAAGGTGCTATCAAACAGGGTCTTGATCCAGTGGAGCACTTAATCTTATGCTTAATATGAAGCACCTGAGCTGTTCCATTGAGTCACATATGCACAACTCAAACTTGGCCCAGAACTAAAAATAACTGAAATAATTTCTGCCAAGTTGTCTGTTGCACCCAATGCTTTGTTCTATTCACATTGCCAATCAAAATATTCTCATTTTTCAAACTAACTTAAATTATTTAGCACATACTTGCCTATTTCTGCCACTAGTGCTTGGGCTGAATGCCATTCAAAGTTCAGGAAGTTGTTACGAAAATGTTGATCCATCATATAATATTTACAAATAATGAGGCATGCTTTCTTTTCAACGACAAGTATAGGTTTCAGAATAAAGTCTTTGTTTTTCACATGTTAACAGCTTCAAAATTCTCTAATATCTCTGTGGAATTTTCTTTTTCTGAAAAAAATGCCTTAGTCATTATACATATTTTGAAAAGTGGCATAAAGGCTATCAAAGCATAATAATTTTCTTTTATCTGGGCAGATAGTCAGATGTATTTTTTTTCTAAATACTATTTACAAACCCTCTACATATACTCTTGGTTAATACACCAAAAATTGAAACAGATTTCAGAGACAAACTTTGAAAATAAATGTTCTTTAATCAGCGATATAGTCCTAAAAATCAGAAAAACAAAGAAATATTGACAACTGAGCATGAAATACAACTTAGAAATATGAAAACAAACTTCAAATTCTCAATATAGCTAGAAAAAAATGCCAGTTTGAAATATGAATAGGAGGAAAAATAAGATGAGACAGTGCTGAGACTTGTTTGAGAATCATTGAGCTTTAACCAGTACCCCAGAAGCCAGACAAAGAACTTGCAGATAAAATAGTGTTAGAGTACAGAGAGGTCAGCCCTCCTCCACACAGAGTTAGGTTAAAGCCATTTTTATTCCACCTAAGGTGATTCAAATCTTCTGAACAGTTTAATCTGGCTGCTCCAAGGGGCAGAGCCTTGACAAGGGAAGGTAGAATGGGAGCAGAAATGACAGGGGAGCAAGGCAGAAAAACCCAAAAAGGCAGGATGGGGCAGGGTGGGAAGGGAGGAGTGCTCTTGGCTCTGATGCACCTGGACAAAACACCAGCTACCACTAATGCAGCTGATTCAGTATTACAGTCTTACAGAAAATTCTGTCAGGACACCTATAGGGAGTAAATTATAGCTGGAAAATTACGCTATCAAAATGTCACCATTTGCATTCAAATTCACCTGCTACTTCTAATAGTGTAATTTCATATTTAAGATTATGCAGATTTAGAGTGTACTGAAATGTGAATAAAACCAACATACATTTTACCTATTTACTTTCTATTGCTCCATAATCACCTTCCAAAACTAGCATTTAAACATCCACAACTTAAAGAGATTGCAGATTCCTTCCAAATTGAAGTTCAGAGCTTACATATATTGTGAATTAACTAAAACATTGACCTACATTACCTTATCAGAGAAAAAACAAACAGCCACCAAAAATATCTTGAATATAAAGGGAAAGCCAAAGCAGTTCCAGCTGTTGTAATCAATTTCCATTTGCAGTGGGATTAGAAAGCTTTATTTAAGGGAGTGCAGCACACATTCATCCCACAGATGGGAACTAAGGGGCTCTTTCAGCAGAGTACTCAGGGAAATATTTCTCTCCATGCTTGCCAAGTTTGTTATATGTAAACTCTAATGGCATTATTTCTGACTTCACAGGCTCATACTCCCATAGAAGGCAGCAAGGAGAAAAAAACAAAAATTCTTTCAGATTAATAAAAATTGTATCAAGGTGAATTAAGCCCTTGTCTTGCAGGTTTGCTTTGCATATACTTGATGTAACTGAAAAGACTTTTGGACATTAAAAAGCCCCTCATCTTTTAATGAATTTTGTATTAATTCCTTTCTTTAAGTAATTCAACATTAAAGCCTTTTAGAACTATGAATGATAGAGAAGATGTGTAGTTTTAAACAATATGTGAGATAAAGAGATGAAGTTATCCCAAAGATCTTAATTTTTTTTTTTTTGAAAAGACAACAGGACATTGCTGGATGCAAAGATATATTTGCATGCTAACCTGGAGATAGTTTCACCCTCCTCTCATATATGTTTGCAGTTCATTTCACTTTTAAAAAGAAAATGATGAAATTTTTTTTTGCTGCTAGCAATACTGTCACTGCTGTTTGGAGTGCTAGTTGGCAGATTGAGTGACCAACAATATTCACCATCTATTTTAGCAAAAAAAACCCCTATGAGTTCCCTTTTAATGCTATTTGTCTCTAAGGGTTTTTCCTTAGGCTACTTCAGAACCCCCAGCACAGAGACTGAGAAAAGGTAACCTATTTCTGAATACTCTGAAGATTTATATATCTTTAAGCATTCGTCCATAAAATGCATCGGGTTAGCCTTCACAACTCATCATTTTTGTAACTATGGTCAAATGGAGACATTAAGTTTCTTTTTTCTTTTCTGGTTTCTTCAAAACCAGAACCCTTTGGCAGCCCACCCCTGACAGTCAGTAAAGGAATTTACATTAGACTGCTCACAAATGAGATTTTATTTATTGTACTACACATTGCAGACCTATTAACCTTATCTAAAAAAAATAATCTGCAAGAAGTTATAGAAGAAAAGAAAAATCTGAATATAGAGCAAACCAAATCAGAATGCTCATCACCTAATAATTTCAAACGTATTTCACTGCAAACAAATGTGACAACAGTGCACACGAGCAATGCCCACTTTCAATTGCTGACACAAAGGTCCCCTTGCCCCAGTTCCAGATCAGTATTTTTGCTAATTGTATCTGCAATAATTTGCTAGTCAAGGAAAATGAGTCAACACTTGAAAGGAAGAGGTAAAAGAAAAGTGCTAAAAGATATCAGTCTGGAGGGCCATACTCAAGACTCCAAGCTGGTTGCCCTCATCCTTTTTGCTTGGCCAGACACAGAAATCTCCAGTTTCAAAAGCAGTTGCCTTTGTCTGAATATCTGCTGGGGGCAGGTTTTTGATGTGACACAGAAATGGCTGTGGTACAAAACATGAGCATTAACTCCTTGGAAATAAAACCAAACACAGCCAGAGCGCTCATTACTATCTGCAGACTGGTCTCATCTCTAATCCAACTTCTGGTTTAAATATATGCAAACCTTAGATCTCTTCCTAACAGACTGATTTTAATTTGGAGTCTGACCATAGCTGAGACTTCAATTCTCATGAACTTTAACCTCCTGTGACAAAATTGAGCACATTTGCTGACAGAATGGTTTCTGTGAAGGACTCTTGAGATGAACAAACAAATGAGATGTTACTGGATGACCTGATCACAGGAGGATGCTGAGAAATTTTTGGCCAGGATTTTAGAACATGCCAAACATTGAGCATGCCTAATCTCCAACTATTTTAGCTATGTATAATGGAAGCATAGCTGGGCCTGCATTGGGCTGTCTTGAAATAATTGCATTTGAAACAATTAAGTCATTAAAAAGAAAATGGAAGTCAGCCATGAAATTCTCAGTTGAAAGGTCAGAGAAGTGAAGCACTTACAATCACAGCAAGAGGTCTACAGACTGTTAGGCAATAATGGAAATATAACAGAGAAATTTAGAGATTGATAGAGGAGCCTGGGAAACCTCCTTTGCCACTCATTTTTGCTGCTGAGACAGTGGGACCAGAGCAGCAGCTTCAGAAACTGTTACACCCAGTAATCACAGGTATTCAGGGGAAAAAAGAGATAAGCAAGAAACCATTTGCTGAACACAACTCTGAATTTGTCTCTGAACATGAGGAAGCAGAGGAATGTCCTCCACAGCTCAGAACAGCCAGAAAAGAAATGAGCTTGAAGAAAAGGTGAAGAGGGACTGGAAAGCGTTTTAGGGTTTTAATTGTCCCTACAGTGCTAACACCTAAGAGAGAGAATTGCCAAAATGCTTCCATGCTGGATTGCCTTGCAGAAACAAAGAGAAATGAAAGGAGATGAATAAGCAGAATTATTGGTCATCTACTTACTGATATATTTTGTCTTCCTTCCTACAGTTTCTTCTTAACAGCTGAATGAAACCCACTCAAATTCTCAAAATCATTCACATGGCACCAAGGGCCACACTTCAGGAAATTGTTATACTGACTACATGATATGAGAGTGAGGATTACTTTGAAAAATGTGTTCTACAAGTTCTGAAAACCAGACCAAAATACTCTTGCAAAAAAAAAAAAAAAGTTTGGGAATTAAATTTTTGGAGCACACTAACAGAACTAGTGGAAACAATACAAAAAACTCAGTCCTGTGATGTAGAGTAACCAGTTTAGAAATAATATAAATTGGAATATTTTCATTTGTTATAAGACATGTTTCATCTACAACTTTAAGATTTCGGAGCTTTTGTGTCTATTGAAACTCAACAAACTTATTGTACAAATATTCACAAGCTGCCTGCACAAATTTATGAAAACTCAACTGTACAGGGAAATCAGAGCAAGGCAGAAGTACAACTGCTCAAAAAGAGTGGGAAGAGAAATAAAAAATAATATGTGCTTATTTCTTATTCAGCATTCTCAGCATTAAACTTCCTCACAAAAAATCTCTCTCCTTACAAAAGCAAAAGAAAGACAGCAAGATGAACTCTGCAGAAAGGAACCTTAGAACAACATGTAAAATCAGTCTTTATCATTTATATACTCACTGTATCAACACAGAAAAAAGTTATCTAAGCAAGCTGAGAATTAATTCCAGAAGATTTAACAAAGTTGTTTCTGTACAAAAGTGCAAGCAAAATTTTTAAGAAATCCACATTCCTATCTAATTTCTTCCCAGGGATTCTTAGACTGTAAAGGTGTAAACTGGGATGAACTTCTCAATCCTTTTGTCAAAGAAAGATTTTTAAAAGTAGGGAAAAGAAAAAGAAAATGTATTTTAATATTTTCCCTTGCAGTCAAGTTCAGATAGAAGTTCTCACAGACAGCTGATTTAGCAATCCAGACAATTAAATAATATATTTCAAGCCATTAAAATGTATTAATTTTTATGTTACACTTGAGAAGGAATTATTTCTTAGGGTTTTTTCCTAGCTTTCTTTCCCCTTTATGGTTCAAAAATAAAGATATGTTTTAAAAAGTGACACTTCCTTTCTTTTTTATGAAAAAAACTTATCAAAACAATTAGCTGATTCTACGAGCTGGTTCATGGAAACTAAAGTAACAAAATTCAGCAGTAAAATTGCTACTGAGAAATTATTACATGAATATGTGTTTGAAAGGACTAAATACAATTTTCTCAGATGAATAAGATTCTCAAGTTATAGCAGTTTTTTAATCTCTGATTTGTCCTTCTGGAAATTTTTCACAATTTCACTGAAAGTCATATCCTTTTATAAAATGCTTCAAGAGCTTAGAGCAACATTTGCATGTTCTATTTAATTCTCTGATTTCCTCAAAGCTATTTCTGTTGAGGTAAATCACCTTTCTAGTGAACCACACAGGCTTAGTCTTCATGATCTTTAGGCTTTTTCAATAATGTTACACTTTGAATGACATACTTGAAAAAAATATTAGAACAGGGTGCCATAAGAAATTTCATTCCATGTGAAGAAACAATAAGACAATGTGGATTTTTTTTGGCTCTGCTCCTGAACAGCATTTATGCCAGTATTTAATACTACATTGCTAACCCAAATAAGATTGAAAACCTCACTTTTGTGGAAATTGACATTAAATTTTCCACTTCTTCTCTGACAAAGTCGTATCAAACAAAAAATAATGGCATATAAGGCAGATATTTTTATTTCCCCTCTTGTTTGAATATGAAAATCCAAAGGTAGAAATCCATTCCCACTGTGCCCTGAATATAAGTGATTGTCAACAACTAAAACAAACCATGTCTATGGATAGGAAAGATGTTCACAGACTCTCAAATACCACTGGACATGACTAAAAATGCAATGAAATACAGTCTAAGGACTCTGATTATAAAACTGAACCTTATTTTGCCATTTTTTTGCACAAGAAACAATCAAGCTTGACTTTAAAGTGAAATGTTCACATTGTGGTGGTTCCTGCACGTCGCACTTACAGCTTCATCCTGAACTTACAGGAACACTCGAGCTGTGTAACAACACAGTAGAGCAGACCTATATTTTGTGAAACAATCTACCATGAAATCTACTTGCTAGATTTATTTTTATGCTGCTCTAAGCTATATTGAAGATCATTTTTTTTCAATATCAACGTGCAGCATAAGAGCTGGGAAGAACAGACTTGGCTTTGAGTCCCCTTCTTCCCTCACTCTTTGTTGCACCAAGTGCAGGCAAGCTGTTTATCTGAACCCCAAGCCCTTTGGACAGTCTCAGCTCGACAAACAGATATGATATATGGGCACTCACACTCCTCCTCATCTGTTGCCATGGCATTTTGCCTGCTCACAAGGTGATTGGACAATTTTGCAATGAAAGTCAGCAGCAAAGATCAAAAGCTCTCCTGTGGAACAGGGCAGCCTCTGCCATCTGTTTTGCATGATGCTTGACAGGTACTGGGAAGAATGGATGAGAAGGCAATGCCATGTCACGCTTTTACCAATTTTTCCTCACTAGCTGACATTTTGTCCCACCTTTCTTCCACCTGCTACTTGAAAAAATGCAAAACTTCAAAACAGAAGAGAAACAACAATCATCCTCCTGTAACTGAAGTAACTCACAGAAGTTGCTAAACAGAGGCCAGCAGACATCATCAGACATCTGTAACATCTGCCAGCATGCTAGGGGAAGCAAAAAAACCCACAAAATACTACCAAAAAACGTAAGAGTTTCCAGCAAGAGATGGTGAGTTGTGCACTGCTACTCTGTTGTTAACACATACTAAATAATGTTAAATCATCATTCAGAAAAAAGAATTATTTACAAACAAAAGCAAAGTTTTTGAAAGAAAAGAGTTGGGGTAGAGGTAGAAAAGATTCAGCAGCTTCTTATAAGCAGATTTCCTGGAAGACAGACTTGAAATACTTTAAAATAATTTTTAAAAGGACCAAATGAATGGCAACAGATTAAACTAAATTAAATGTCAATTTACTGAGAAGGTCTAATTCTAAATTTGGGGACATAAGCAGCTGTCAAATGTTTGCTTCTTATCCATTACTGTAAAAAGATAGAAGGAAGATATTGCCCTTCATTAAAAGATGGAAAGTGGGGTGTCTAAATTGCAATAAGTTTTGTAACATTCTAGTTTTCATTTCCTACTGGGTAGGACAAAAATCCACAGATTTCTTTCCCTGTCTTACAGCTCTTAGTGCATTCTGGTTTATTAAAGACAAATAACTGTGAGCATTTGTATGATATCTCATTTGTCTGCATATAAGAATATTACAAAGCAATCCAATTCAATTTGGAAGGCCTTCAACAACAACAGCCTTTCTGAGTATACTCTGAACCACAGCTGATGAAGATTTCCTATTCGTCATTCCTGACCCTTCCAGGGTTCCAAATGTTCTCTCTGCAGGGACTGCCATGAGGGCAGAAATGTTTTTCTCACCACAGGCAGTCCCATCGTTGCACCTCCCCAGGTGAGAGTGTTCTGATGTTACTGAGGGATCTGCCTGCAAATCAGAGTAGAGGGGCAGTGCTTGGGTCCAGATGAGCTCTCACTGCAATGCAGCAGCTCCCAGCAACGTTCAAGACAACAGCTATTATGGGGAAGCTCGTATGGATATTCCTCCAAAGAACAGCCTCATTTCTAAATTATTTACATGTGTTATTTTCTATTCCCCACGCTGTTATGCATTTGAATTGCTTTGGTCTCATTTATAGCAGTATACATTATGGCTGAGATTTTAAAAGCCATGAATCCCTCAGGTGGCTTCAAGATCTAAACCTAATCTCTTAGTTTATGCTCATTTATACAGGATTTGCAAAGGAAGATGCTCTTTCATTCTAGCAGGCAGTTTATGCAAATTATTTTTTGTTATCAGATGCCCATCCCTCAGTATCAACATTAATTAGCAGACTGGATATTGTGAAGAATGTGTGCAGTTGATGATTATAATGGGCAAAAAGGAAATCAGGCTTCATTTGCCATAGAAATAGCAGACATTATATAATCAATACATTTACTGCAAAATATCTCTGGTGGCACAATATCTTATTTCATATTAATATGATAATGAACTTAGACTGGAAATTTGATTAGTATTCTCACATGGAAAGCTGTAGTACATTTCACATTAAGCCAATGTCATTAATGTTTGGCAATATATACTGAGAAATGCAAACATTAGCCACAGTGTGACCTAAACTGTGAAAAATTTCTCACATTTTTTCCAATGATTACAAGAAGAGATTCCTAAGGCTCCTTTGAAGGAAAGATTCTTTTCTTCTTTTTTTTTTTTCCCAGCAGGTCCAGGATCAAAATGAATGAAAAACCAACTTGCAATAAAAGTACAGCTTCTCAACACCACATAGAATGGCCTCTTCACTTTCGGATTCTCACTGTCAAAAATTTGCTTTCAAAATAAAATCTGGCACTATGTCCCTTGGTTAAATAATAAAAATGCTTTTGTCACTTAAACTTCATTTTCACAAATAAAAGGAGAAAGAAGAAAGGAAAGCCCTCCTGTGGGCTGCAGCTGCTGCAGGTTGCAGGTGCCAGAGGAGCAGCCCCTCTGACAGGATGGGAGTTACTGGTACCCACTGGCTGTCAGTGCCAGCTGGGATTTGAAGGAAAGCCCATTCCTTACATCAGCAAACTGCACAGCCTGCAAAGGGCAAATCCAGTCCCATCTGCCCCCTCTGCTTTACTGCTCCTGTGGGCTTAAGGAGACCATGGACCCTTCATCCTTTTTAAACAATTACTTATCTGCTCCAATCCACGGTGTGTGTCTCAGAGAACTGTTTCTGGGGTTTTCTGTTTCTATTCCTGACATGCATCATTTAAGCTTGTTCCAGCTACTGATCCACTCTATCCTTTCTCCTTTCTTTGAGCTTTAAATCTTGCTACTACAGCTCTGAAATGTTCTCACTTCATAGCTTTTTGCAGTCATGATTTTCATTCATAGTCCTGAGTATGCATATTTTAACTGTGAATTTTCACCTCAAACTCCAATCCCAAGAAAATACAACACAATTAAACACTATGTCAAGCACGTGGTACAGGTTTAGTCAGTTATAACCAATGTATGTGTACCCACCCTCGGAAAGTAGGAATCACTACCAATAACACACACGAGGTCTCAACATCGAAAATGGATGAGAACAGCTCTTTTGTTAGAGAGGTCTTAGCAGGTAAATACCAAATTTGGTGGTGACACAATAATCTAAATGAAGATTTTATTAAAACATTTAGTAAAGGAAAATCCAAGAAAAATAAGCAGTGGTTAAGGGTTGGGGGAGGAAAGCAGAATAAAAGCACTAAAATAATTAGGTCATGTAAATGCCTTAACAGCTTTATTCTGTTAAAGTATCTCTGCTAAATCAGACACTATATCTTGGCATATTGCATTATCCCTGACAGATGGATGGAAGAAGACATTCAGAAATCCTTACTCTACATGACTCTACCAAACTGATAATATAATCAATACAGCTTCAGGGCACATGAAATTATCTGAGCATATTAGTTAAATGTGACTTCACACATGGAAGTGTGTCAGGGAGACAAGGAGAAAATGAATGTGATATACATTCCTGCAGATACATATGCTTGCAAAAGCAGACAAACTGAGAATTAATCTGAATTCCACCAGCTAACACATAGATGAACAATTTGAAATAACTATGAAAAGACACACTATTACCATTTCATTTTCCTGAGGCAAGTAATGTGATTTAAAAGTGCTTAAACTTTTCCCATTAATCCTGATGCAGAAAAGAGCAAACATAAACATTCTATTTAATAGTGTTTTGTAGTTAAACTCAGAGAGATTACAACACTCACTTGATTATACTTTGTCCCTGCACTCTGTCACCACTCCCATTTTTGTTCCACAAGTCAAGTTTTCCCTTTCCCATCCATACTGACAGTAAAAGTTTTCCACCTCCTCAGCCACACAAGCTGAGTTTCAATCATGTAGCACTTTAAAGACCCCACTGAAGAGTCAGTGACCGTATAAAACAAGCCACATGCATGAATAGGTGTGGATGTGACTCCAGCTGAACCCCTCTGTCCCTGAGGAAGGAGTCTCCACTCTCATCATTCACAGCCACTTGGCCACTGCCCCTCTGTCTCAAACAAGAGGCAACAGGCCAGCTGGAAGGCTCTCAGGGTTGGGATCCAGCTTCCTGGCTGCCAAAAGCACACACACATGTAGCTTATGTTTTGGATAGAGGCATTCTCCAGCCCTCATGTTGGAACAGTGATGCATTAGGATATTCCAGATTTGCTGGAGAAAAGAACAGAGCATGGCTCTCTGTTAGCAATTGACCCTTCACCTGGGAGAACAAATCCAGGGCTTGGTCACTGAGCCAAGCCTAATTCTGTGTCTTACATTACACTGCTACTGTCTGCTCTTATTCTGAAAAATTACACTGAAAGTAAGTCATATTCAAATGTCTGCATGGACTTTATATGTGCTGCAAAAGCCTGCTAAATGGTCTTGCTCATGGCAATGTTTGTATCTCAGTCTTTGAGTGGTGACATTTACAGAAACTGATAAACTATCACAAATAAGAAGAGGTATCTCCTACCAATCACAGATTTTCCCATGGGCAACACTGACAGCGCAGTAAGTCTTAATTCACCCCCTGAATTTTTTAGCTTGCTTTTTGTTTCCACACAGAGCACACTAATTTACTACACCAGAGCTGAAGAATCTGTTTGCAGGTTCTACAAACACAGCAGGGATGTCAGCGGGAGACTGGAGGTCTAAGGAGGCTGCTCTCCACTGTGTTCCAGGCAGCAAGTGGAGCGGGAGATAGATCAGCCCTTTACAGATGTTTTAGTGCTAAACCAAATGCAAACCCAGAAACTCCACTTCAGAGAATAAATGCAAACTGTCAGGGATGATGGGCTGGATGAAGCAAAAGCCTTCTTTCCATCCATAAAAGTGGTGATAATCACAATGAGGGGAAACACACAAGCTGCAGGCAATGCTTATGTGCCTTGTGACTCATTCATAAAAATGGATTCCTGTGCCAGTCACCTTAGGAAATGCATTTTCTCTTTCTCGTATTCTAGACAGATGACACAGAATAGTTTCAGGAACTAAATATGAAACTTAATTTTGAGGGATCAATTACAAACTCAGAGTGGTAATATTGCAGAAAAACTGAAAGAAAGCTCTCTTTCCCACAAAAACATATATGTACCTTAGATTATCTCATTGTTCAGCAAACTTGAAACTTTTTGATTATTTATTTTTTGATTAAATCCTGATTACAGGTGGTGGTTGCACATATATGGAAACAAAATCTTTAACATTTTCATTTCTGATTTCAAGAGACTTGAGAACATGTTATACAAATTTGTCCTACACAAATTCATTTGCAGAGGGGAAGCTCCTCACACCCAGTACAAACCTTACTGTAGGCACACTGACAAAGCCTGGCCTTTTTTTATTGTGTCAAGTGATAGACTATGAATAGCAAATATTCTATTAATATTAATTGATGTTCAAGAACACAGAAAAGCAGCATGTTGTACTTACAGCTGTTTTTGTAGAGGATACAATATGACACCCAAGAATTCTTTCCATTGTCTCCAACAAGCAGTAGATTAAGTTATTTGGAGTCTGTGTATCCAGTCTGCCATAGCTATTGTATCATGAGGAAGAACATCTGAGTGCTAATGGATACCAACATTAGCATTGAAAAAGAGTGAAAAGCACACATAAGGAGCTCCATAAATTTGTTATAAAATCCATTACTAAATGTTATTTCGCATTTGCTCCCGAGGCTTTATGCTACTCTAAATTAATAGTGTTATGGTTTCTATTTCACAGATTGCCTCAAAGTATTACATAAAAGATTAAAAACCACTTTATAGTAACAATGGGAATCCCCTTTAATCACACCAAGAACAGCAATCTGTGTTTAAAGCCTTCATTGTGTACCTTAAGACCCTAAATTATAGCCCAAAGCATAGTCTGAACATCTTGTTACTTCTTGGGTTGGCATCAACATATATGAATAGCTGCATAGAGGTCTATATATATTAATTGGAGAATAATAAACATTTAAATATTAAGAGAGGTCTGACATAGCATAAAAGTCCAGAATATAACACACTCTGATCTGTTAAAGACAACTTCAATCATTAATTTCAGCCATGTGGCACTGTGCTCTTTAGGGTCACCAAACAAACTTGTAGGGAAGGACTGTCCCATGAAAAGGGGAAAAGCTTTTCTGTACTGATTTGTGTCCCTTGCTGGGGGTGTTGATCATTGTGGGCATGACTAGAGAACCTGCAAACCTTCTGAAGCATTTGGAGGGATGAGGAAAGAGGACAGCAATATCCAGGAATAAGACTCTGAAACATTCAGGCTATCTCAGTGAAAACACATCACAGCCCCTCCTCAATTCCAGTTTAGTGATACTTTTACTTCTGAGGTGCACCTGAGAGAACTGTTAGGGATTCACAAGGAAAACCTCTTCATTCAGTCCCCCTTCCACTGTCCTGCTGCATGCCAGGGCTGTGCCAGCAGAGATTTCTCTCTAGAATGCATTCCTTCCAAACACATACCTGCTGCATTTCCAGCTCCAAAGCTAATTAGCTGAATAAAGAACTATGCCCTGCTCTCCTCAGCATCAGTATCGGCGTGCTGGGCTATCAATCACTGCTCCCTCCTGACTAAAATATCAGTGGTTTGCAAATCTCATTGGAATTACTGCAAATGCCCCACCAGACAGCACAAAATAAACAAGAAAAAATGCCCAAAGAAACAAACAAATGAAAAAAGTTTTGCAATAGGAATATACATTGTAACAAAATTAATAGCTTTAAAGAGATTTTGTACAAAAATAAATTAGAATGTATTTGTTCCACAAGTAATTTAAACAGCTATCTGTTAACTAGGATTTCACTACCAAGCAAGACACTCATCAGGAGCACTGGTGTCACTAAAGGTGACTAAACCTTTCCAACGTTGCTGTCCTTTTTCAGATTTCCTATGAGGTTTAGGCCACATTCTTATCAGTATCTTAAATCAGGGATTATGCCACAGAGCTGGAGAAGTGCTGGCATTGCTATGGCACAACTAAGCAAAGTCTGATCAGACCTACGGGGATCAAAGAGAATTCAGGTACTGTTTAAAATTTAACCAAAGTATTTACCCCTTAAAAAAGTAGATCTGAAGTGCTGCCTCAATGTCAAGTATAATTTCTGTGCATAAATCTTATTGCAGTCTAAAAGCCAGACTGACACTGAAATTCCTCTCAAGGACATAAATTGGTTGCAATTTCTTGAGTGCCCCTGTGCTTTTCTTAAGCAGAGCCATGGCAGCAATCAAACAGCTCCAAGCTTGACACAGGTTTGGCCACCTGCAGGTTTGCAGGATCCCACGACAGCTACTCTCCATTCTGCCTGTGTCCCCCTCCAACACCTGCTCATGCACCAACATCTGCGTCCAACACATGTACACTTCATTTTGAAAGCAATTTCAGGTTTTTCCACTCTCAGCTGAGTGATATCTTACTTTTACACCATGCGCCATGGTGCACTGTATGAGATTCAATTTTTAATATCACCTAATATATATTTTGGTTTTTTAAATTCTAATTATACAGATTTATATCCTCCAGGTATAAACACATTGGTGATCCTTAATAAATGCATGCTGTTCCAGTAGTAGAAGTTCTATAAAATGAGTTAAGGTGCCTTTGAGCTAAAATGTGCTACTCAGCTCCTACTGAGTGGAAATCTCATATGATCTGGCCCATTATATAATAGAAATTTAATTTTTGTCCAATTTATTTCAAACTAGCTCTCAAAGTAATGAAGTTTTCTCTGTAAAGTCCTTCAATCAATTCAACTTCTGTTCACCCCCAAGCAGACAGCCACAATCACATATGAGAAAAAGAAATACTTTCTTTCATTTTCTTCATTGATGGAGTTATTCTGGATATAGTGGCATGCTTTAGCTTAGATTCCACTCTGGAAAATTTCAGTTTTCTTACATTATATAGGAAAAAGCAGCTAAAAATTCATGTGATCTAACCTTAATACCAATACAACTGTTTGACGTGCAGTCATATTTCAGTCCCCAGAAAGCCAAACAGGAGGATACATTTTGTGTGATGGAACCTGGAACCCAATTGCCCATGTCAGGTGATCTGAGAGCAAATAAAAGCCAAAAACCCCGAGGTTATCAGTAACCTTCAGCTCTTCCTATTTAGACATAGATCTGATTTCAGGGGGAGGGTAAATAATTTAGGTCTCAAGAGGCTTACATGTAATTAGTTTTTAATCCATTTCTACACCCAATGCCTCAGAGGATGATTTCAACTTTAAATACATCTAATTGGATGTATTTTAATTGAGAAAGCCTACAACATGCATAATAGAACTACCAGGAGTTAAAGTACAGTTTTCTATTTTAATGTGTTTATATTTAATTTAAAATTGGGTAAACAGGGCTTCACTCCCTGCTGGAGTAAACAGGTGAAACCCAATTAACTTCAAAGGGACTGTTCTCAGTTTGCAGCATATGTGAAAATCGTGGATGATTAGAGTCTAAGAACACCTGCAAAGTGTCATTATAATGCCAGTGAAATGAAAATATTTCACACTCCTTCTGCAACACCCCTGAAAAGCTCAAGTTGATTGTGGGAGGGGAGGGATAATTGCTTTGATGTTCTTTCATTTGACTGAATCACTAATCTTGGATTAAAACATTGATAAAAATATGTATTTGTTTGAGCAGTGGAAATAAAATTCTTTGATAAATAGTATTACTCCAGGCTGTTAATTCTATGTGAAAGCATTTAAGACTACTGGTAGCAGTAAATATTGGAAGTCAAAGTGAGCTTCTGCAATTCTGCACTTTTTTTTTTTTTTTTGACATGGAAGGACATTGCACGCACTCAAGTCCATGCAGTTTTTATGTACCTTTAGACAAACTTCTCAAATGGAGAAACCTTTTTAGCTGATCAAATATGCATTGCAGAAGTTCATTTACATTTTCCCTATCAAGACTAGCATATTCTGATATAATGGAAGCAGAACAGCCGCTTTTCCATCAGAGACATGTAAATATTTTAATTTAATTTCCTGATTATATTGGCTTTTTTGATGATGTGCTTTGATTTTTCATTTTTACACATAATTATATAACCAAGTTTGGAATAAAATTTAATTGCATACCAATCTTTTCTGCTGCCAATAAGCTTTGTAAAATTATTGATAAAACTACGATGCTTTATGACTTTCTGACAAACTGAGACCATGGACTACACACACAGTGCAGCACAGAGACATAGCAGAGATTCCTGATTCCTTTACGTCTACACAGCACACCCAAAAGGCAGCATGGCTACCTTGGCCTGGTTTTGCTTATTTCCTATGATGTTCTCCTGCAGCGTGTATACAAAGGCTGAGACAACTGTCCAAGTGCTATAAGAGATACTCAAAATGTTTGATTCCCTTTCATGCACAGGAAAACACTACAAGCCTAATATGAATATTGGAACGAAGGGGCACACAAGACAGATGATGGACTTTGGACCTGGTTAACATAAGATATTTGATAACAGGATGCCTTGGCAAAAGCAAATGGAACTTTGAAGGTTAGACCTAGATAGCAAGAAGAATAAATTAGACAGGTTTACCGGAAAAAGAAAATCCTATTAAACAACGCAAGCAAGAGATGCTGTTATATGCATAAGTTTGTATATATGATTTCAACCTAATCATTGTAGTACACATCACTAGTCTCCCTGAAACAGTATATAAGTTCTTGTATCCCACAAGAAAATCAGATTCTGATCACCAAGTCAGTCTCCCTGTCTCTCTCCATCGCTGACATATGAATATTTGTTACAGACATCTTTTATGAAAAATCCTTTCCTTAGGATTTTTCCTCCTGAGAAACTGAGAGGCCTCAGGAACAAAATGCAAACATTGATTATCTGCTGCTGTGAAATGCAACAGGTGCATCTGTGATTGGTCTCATATGGATGTTTCTAATTAATGGCCAATCACAGTCAGCTGGCTCAGACTGAGAGTCCGAGACAGAGCCTTTGTTATTGTTCTTTGCTATTCTATTCTTAGCTAGCCTTCCGATGAAATCCTTTCTTCTATTCTTTTAGTACAGTTTTAATGTAATATATATCATAAAATAATAAATCAAGCCTTCTGAAACATGGAGTCAGATCCTCGTCTCTTCCCTCAACCTGAGACCCCTGTGAACCCTGTCACAAATATTAGTAAAGCATGAAGGCATCACATCAAAACCCACTGCCAATGCACAGTAATTGTCCCATGGGGAAATTCCTTCCCCAAACCTGCTGTGTTTGGATACACCTGCTGCTCTGCCAGCTGAGAACATCTGCCCCAGCTCTGAGCACAGAAATTGGTGTAGCCACACAGCCTTGGGCGTCAGCGCTGACTGCTCCAGAGCCGGGCCAGCAGGGCCAGCTCTGACAAAAGCCACACAAGCAGCTTGAGAGAACATCCCTGTGCATGACAGCGATGAGCTACTCAGGGAGCACCAACGTGATAATGGCTTATTGAGAAAACAAGTCTCCCACAGAGAAAACAGATTAAGCAGAGCTGTATAGATGTTTCTAGATTCTTATTACATCTAAAGTTAACACAGGCATTCTTAAATATAAATAGCAATAGCATAACATAACTTCAGATGCTCTAAAGCTGCTTTTTCATCAGAAAGAAGCAACTCCAGTAATTAGAATGTGACGTGCTGGTTAGCACAAAGGAGTAGCAGAAGCAACCCTTTCTCACTTCCCCGAAGGAGAATCATTATTGTAAAAATATCTGTGTCTGGCAAGAAGAGCAGTTGTTATGCACTGACAGAGCTCACTTTAAACTCCAAAGTAATGGAAAAAAGGAGACAAATTCTTAAAAGACAAAAGAATCAGACACCAATTACTGGCAGCAGCTTTGTGAAGAGCTTTGTTGAACAGAATATCAGAATGTTAACTGAGCAAGAATTAGGGTAAAAATTGCCCTGGTAAGGACATCTGAAACTCATCTAGGTACATCAACAAAAATGAAATGAGAAAAAACAGACAATTTAAAAGTTTTGCACAAACTGCAAGAATATTAAAATTTAAATGGTGGATTCTCTTGAAATGGATGTGATTTTTTATCTATAAGTATTCAGGATATCTGTCTGGGGAACTGAAATATTTAAATAATTTACCAGTTTTGAGAAGTCAAACAGAGAACAGCTGATTATCTCCAGTTATCCTTTTGCTTCTAAGCTCACCTTTATGACAGATCTTATTACATATTTATGACTTAATGACATAATGTAAAAATGGGTCTAAGTCCATAGCACTTAACACCTGGGAGTCAAATCTGTGCATATTCTCAGTGCATTCTGCAGGCACAAGATCCTTCCCAGGGATAAATATTCCAGACCTGTGTCCAGTGATGCTACACCTTTCTCTTGTAAACAGCTAATAAAAGTTTAAAACTATACAGAGTAAATCTGGACAAGAGGAATGACACAGAAGAACATCATTGCCATATTTTTGAATTGTGGCAGTTGTGAGCATTTTTCTCAACACTTTTCTTCTGCTGAGCATCCTTGAATTCTCTGATTGGATTTGCTAGGTTTCTAAAAACGTCACTGAATAAATCAGAACACCAGACCACATTCTGTGAATTTTTGCCACAAAATTAACTGCCAGTAATGAGTAGCAGATCCTGCTTTTAGCAAAATAGACAGATGGTCAGTTAATCTTAAGCCTTGGCAAAAACCTAAAGGGAATATTACTAAATAATAAAATAAATGAACACATCAAATCAAGCCCTACTTTGAAAATGAAAATTAAGCTCTATTCATGTTATTCTTAACCAAAAATCATGATTATATTACACCAAATAAAATTCCCTAGGGAAGAATTTTCTCAAGAATCAAATTGCTCATATTGCTCCAGTAATTGCAAAGTTGTACTGATAAAAATATGGAAAACAAGGAGATACTTGAAAGGAAGTCACCTCTTAAATTTAAAGTGTTCTTTAAAAATTTACCAGCATGCTATAAACTGTAAAATTGATTTAATTACACTTCCAAGAAAGTTTGAGGAAAAAAGGGATATGATATATTAAATAGAAAGTGTTCATAAAAACTGAACACAAAGTGGTGTTTTCATGCTCTCCCAATTCACGGAAATAAAAATTGATTTAAAATATTGGGAAATATCACAATGCAAAAAAATTATGCAAGTCCTCTGAAAATGAAGTGTTTTTATCCCTTCCCACACTGAGAACAGGGAGAAGCCTGGAACACATAATTTACAGTACTGATTTGGATAACTGTCCAGCCATATTTACATTAGAATCTTTGAGTGCTGCTTTTCTTCATTTGAGGAAAAACACTCTGTGAAAAAATATGGGAGACGAAATTTCCACCTGGAAATGTACAATCTCTGTCCTTTCCTACTATAAATGAAAACAGGCACCAACAGGCTTTAAGATGATGAAATTCTTAAACTACTCAGAGGTTTTCTGAAATTCTGAACCCCTTGCTGCATATTTAAATTCAGCCAGTGGCTGCTGCAGTTTTGTGTTTGTCATGGGATGTTGCCATTCAGCCAGATTTACGTATCAAGGAAAAGAGGTGGAGCAGTTTAATCACTTGTTCTGGCCTGCAAGAGATTAATCTGAATTACAGCCTCCCAAGTATCCTTTAGCTTCCTAGCTTTCCTGGTGCTGATTACTTTGTAGCACATTTGTGCAAGGAGCTTGTTTTACATTTATTTACAGAATGTGGAACCCCGGAAGCATGTCTTGTGTGTTTTGAGTAACAAGCCACATGATCTATGCAATACCTAAAACATAAAGTTGGAATCTATTTACCACTAAAATATGCCCTTAAATATAGTCTCAGTATAGGTACATCTCATTTAAAGTCTCTGCACAGAACAATGTGAAAGTCTAGAATTAACAAGCAGTTAATTAAAGTGCCAAAGTATATCCATCTAAGAGACAGAAGACTAAATATCCTAAATTAACTTAAGATTTATAAGCAGTTCTTTGCCATTACCCTTTCAAAGCCTGAAGACACAAGTTAGTGCCTGAATCTGCAAATTGGGTAGAGTGTACCAATCTCTCTTCCAGAGTGACTATTCTATCAGGGAATGAGAAAAAGGTAATCAGACAGAACCAGCTCTTTCAGCTTCTCCAAAACCAGTGCACAAATGATGTTTGGTCTGTTTAAACAGACACAGCCACTAGAATACTAATTTCCAAGGGGATTCATTTCAGAGCAGTGCCATTTCTGCAATTCATTTTCTAGGGAGTCAGAAACCATAACAATTAACATGACAAAAGAAAAATGAAGGCTCATTCCCAGATTTTGATCTGTAGTCTTTTCCATCAGCAGACAACTAGGAGAAAACTTATCTCACCTGCATTTGGACTTGTAGAGAAACACATCCTGATGGCAAAACTGAAATCATCTACTTGCCCTTGCACCTGGAAGTCAGTCACTCCTAGAATGTTATGGGAAAATAGTTGTATAGAACAAGCTACAGCTTTCAAGTTTAATTATGGTGTTCTGATTTGGAGAAAAAAATTCTAAAGGAAATCAGTATTTTGGAATAGGATAAGAAAATTAGATGCAGTAGGGAAATTAGATGCATTAGGAAAAAAATAATTTTGGGATTAAGAGAGAAAGTGAATAAAACTGAAAAATCAAGTTCATTCTATTCTGAGAAGCATGTACTATATAAAGTTTCATATGTCCAAGGAAGGAAGGAAGGAAGGAAGGAAGGAAGGAAGGAAGGAAGGAACTTCTCAGTATTATACAAGTTTAGGCAATACAGAATTAAATACCCAATCCCAGATAATGAAGGCTTAAAGGTATTTTAGGAAAACAGTTTCTAGCACTGTATTAAAAAAAATTCAGAATCTGTAGTAACAAAATCCAATGAGAAAATGGTTCATGCCATAAATAAAAGACTAAAGAAGTCAGCCTTTCATACAGCTAAAATGTCAGCAGGGGAAAAAAAAGAAAAAAACAATATTATAAATGGGGACTATACACCAAATCTGGGGATACTGATGAGGTATGCAAATCACTTTTTGAGACACTGCAGGGTGAAGAACTGGGACCTTGTGTAATAAAGGAAAATGTTCTCCATTACAGAGTGAATAAGAAGATAGAGGAAGTATTACCAGGTATCATAATTTCAGGTTAGCACAGAGAAGATTGAAGTGACACAGCAAAATTGAAGGGGAAAATGAGATCTCTACCACTGATAGGAAAACTAACAATCCAGGCTTAAATTGCAGCAAGAAAGGTACAAGACAGGCATCAGGAAAGCCTTCTCAAAGTACAGAGAGGCAAGGAATGGAATATATGAAGTTTGTAGAAGTTCTTTCAGTGAAGGCTTTTACGGGTAGATTCAGTCTTTACTGACAGACATTCGTAGCCACATTTGATGATGGACTTGAGTGGGATTTCTTGTCACCTTGAATTCTGACAGCTCTATTTCTTTCTAGTTGCCCAGAAATTAACATCAGAATAAATAATTCTACTCTGCAAGCTAAGCAGATACCTTAACTCAATAGCAACAAATTTGGAAAGTCTTCCTGTTCATTTTAAAATAAAACTATATATGAATTTGTGTGCCTATATGCAAATACATACATTCACCTCCATGGAAATAAGATGGACCCCAAGTAGGTAATTGTGTCCCTGTCAACCTCACTGGTTTCCTGTAAATTCCAGATAACTTTTCTGAGCTAAAGGGCATATGCTGAGGTGAAGCACTGATAAATTTTCTCTTTTTTAATTAAATTACTGCATTGACATGTCACAGGAAATTCTTTTTGTTTAGTAACCACCAGCATTGGGGAAAAAACCTGATTGAGTAATACATTAAATGCCCCCCCAAAAATGCCAACACTTAGGCAGATTTTCCCATGTCCTTTTTTTCAACAATGTTTACAGCAAAAAAATTTAAGAATACTCTTTTGTAATTGTAGCACATTAGAATGTGCATCTGTTGAGACAGCTAAAAATCCAGCTTATGAATTATTTAGACTGTTTGGAACCATAATAAACCCCATTTGATTAAATTTCTTAATCAATATAAAAGAAATAATGCAACTACTGGCAACACCTGGTTCAATAATGTTTAAAATAGTCTGTAAAGCGCTTGCCTGGCACATGAACTGCCCTTCTGCCAGCATGAGTTATGGCCCCAAAGAAACACTGAATTTTCTAAGGCATATCTTAATTGTTTAATATAAAAGGAATCCCAAACATCTATTTTCAATGTGGGTGTATACCAGATTTGAGTTTGCCATGTTTCAGTATCATGATGCCTGATACTGAAACAATCTGTTTAATAAAACAATGTCTCATGCAACCCTTCTTCCTCTAAAAACAGCAGTATAAATATTTGGGAAACTTGGTGGGTGTTCTGACTGTAGAAGAAGACTGTGGGAAGAAAAAGACAGAGAGAAACTGGCAAATATGATTAATAAAAGTTTATGAAATAAATAATGCCTAAGGGTTAGCTGCTGCAAAGATAAATTGCCCCTAGAGGAGACAGATTCTCCTCTAGTTATGGAGAAATGAGCTATCACTTTTGGATAGCTTAATTTATAAAAGAAACAAACTTCTGAGGCCAGAATTATTTATAGAGTGATATTACAAGAAATATGTCTCAGCTGTTAATAATCATGAAAGAGAACAAGGACATGTAATGGTCAGTTATCTATCAAGAGATAAAGTGGGAGAAATGTATCTTTTTAACTCACCAGATTTTCACACCCTAGTTATACAAAAAGAACTTCAAAGGTTGGAATATTGATTCTCCTAGAATTGGTCACATTATTATATTCATTCCTGATGGCAGTATGTCATTTTTGAAAGAATGCTGCAGTGTGAAGTGGAACAATGCCAATGAGATCTGTGAAAATTACCTAAAATGCACATTTTCAAAGGCTGTTGATAATAATGAGATACTCTCCCAGTCAAAGTGGACCCTGAAAGCAATATGCTGTGGAACAGGCACGATGCTTTTAATGTGTAAAGCACCTCAGTAAAAGGTGTCCTTTGCTCTTTGGCATGAGACAGCTCTCCCAGCACAGGGAGGGCTGCAGAGCACTTAGCAAGGCAAGAACCTCCCACAGAACAAAACACTGCTGGCCCTACTTTCTTTTACATGAGAAACAAAGCCCAGGGTGCTCAGACACCTCTGGAGCACTGCACAGCCACCAAAGCCATTGGTTCTTTCTCCTCAAGATGCCCAAAGTGGAATTGCAATTTGATAATGAGATGAGGTTGTCCTTGCATGTGCATATTTCATTTTGTGGCACCGATGACCACAGACAGTGTGTTTCTTCAAAGAACACAAAATAACCATAATAGGCAGTGCTTTTTGGGGAATCCAGTCTCTCAGGCAGCATGGTGAAGTGCTGTTTGGATGGTGAGAAGAGTCGCCATTGCAATGGCCCGGCTGGATCAGGAGAGACTCCCTGAACCTTCCAGAACCTCAGCCCTTCTGGCTGTGGGAGCACTCTGTTGTGAGGGTGATCTGATCTAAGATCATAAACAGCAGTTCCTGCTGAACTCCTCAGGCCATCACTCAGCACAGCTTTCCTTCCCTGCTCCCCAGCTCCCTGCCTTTTGAACTCACAAGAGAAATGAGGATAAATTTCCTCCAAGGTTTCCCCCTTCTCTCCCTGTCCTTGGTCCAAGCTGAGGCAGCCAGGTGGGCTGCCCTGGGGCTCTGCAGGGCTGTCCCAGCCTGGGCACCTGGGGGACACCATCACCAATTGTGGCTTCTGAACACAGCCCGTGAGTAAAAAATGCATTCAGCTCTTTAGTCTGTTGCATTTTGGAGCATTTAATTTCTTAATGCATTAAAAATAAAACAATGACTAGCTGACAAGTTATTTTAGCATAATTGCCTAAGGTTGTTACCACTCTGTCTGACAAAATTAGGGAAAAGTGTAATCATTGCTGAAGGGCAAAAGCAGTCAAATTACAGAAAGCTGGCAATAGCAAGTTAGTTCATGATAAAAATGTTAAACTGAATTATTTTCTAATACTCTTTCCTCAATATCCATGATCAATTTCAAAACATAATGTGCCAGTATCTGTCCATATGAAAACACAATACCAGAACACAGATGTCATGGTAGAGGACTTCACTGACCTTTAAGTAATAAAAGCATAGCCTTTCACTTTAATAGACCTCAGCATTATTATGATTCTGTCCTGGTTAACCACAACATATGAGTTATTACATATTTTATCCAGGTCAGCTGTGTTAGGATCAGGATTTTAAAACAACCACAGAGAACTTCAGTAGATTACACAACTCATATATAGGATTTGATAGGTCTGAACAGCAAAAATAATTACTGAGTCCTTTTAAAGGAAATGTGAATGCAAAGTGTGAATGTGATGATTATATTAAAGTCAAAGAATAAAACATATTTGAGGATTATATTTTGAGCTCCTTGAAGTAAATTTTCTGTCCACTTTGAAAGCAAGATGACTAGATTGAGACACATGACAGATGAAGCACCTTGCCAAGCAGGGTGCTTCATCCACTCATCTCTGCATTGCATGCTCTTGCATGGCATTAAAAAGCAGCTGCAAATACACATACTAAGGGAATCACAGCCACAACCTTTAGCATATTAATATGCCTTTTGTGATGCATTAGGAAGGCAAAAGTTCAACTCTCAGTCAGATCAAACACATTCTTGTTATTTACAGTTCCTGGTGTTACCATTTGCCACACCAAACAGCCCTACTGGAATTAGCCCTCCCAGTGACTGGAAAATTGAAGTAACTTTTAATCTTGGCTCCCACCCTACCAAGGGTTGCATTAATGGCTTGCTTAGATTAGCCTGCTGTGCAGCATCACACCCCAGCACCACCGCTGCCAAACTCTGCTGCCACGGAGTGCTGAGAAACACCCTTGTTAACTGATGCAGGAAGAGAGCAGGGAAATAAACCATTCTGACACAGAAAAAATCCATCCAGCACATATCTTTTGCTTCTGGAAAGTAAATACCACCATGTTCTCATGGATGAGAGAATCCTTTTAGTGTGAGTGCAGTGAAGCTAAGCAATAAAACAGCATTTGGCACTTTGCTTTTCTGAAAACCCAATATTTCCTACTAAATCCACACAGCTAGTGAATGCACAGGTTACACAGGTGATTAGGAACATCTCAGCCTGGGTCAGTAAACTCAGTGTGCTACTAAATTAAAGATGAGGCGAGGAGAAATGTTGATGTATGTGTCAGATTGGGAAGCCTGGGCAGTATTGCAAACTCTGGTCCTGTTGCACTCAAGTTGTCACCATGACAATCACCACACACCCAGCAAAATAACCCACTGTTTGCTAAACAGCTCCTTCAGGATGAGGCATGGTTTGTTAACAGCTCACCATCCCTTTGGGCTGAACACCCTTTGGTGCAGTACCTGAGAGCAGGAGTACTGGGATTGTTCCACCAGAAAACTCCTGCAAAAACTATGTCAGCTAAGCACATGTTAAATGTTTCCAATGGAGTTAAAACAGGATTCATTAAAGATTTCATATCATAGCTTAAAAATCAAGAATGTGCAGCTAGCTGGTGAAAGTGTCATAAATTATACATTAAACTATCTGTCTGACAAAAACACCCAAAACAACAGTAAGCGATCATTTATGGTAAATGCTTCCTACTTAAATGTTATCTATTACCTCTGTGATTTCACAGCCTAAAAATGCTTCTTATCTACCTCCAGTACTTCAATATCCCTTTTAATAATCTTTTTAAAGTACCAAGAAGGAAACAAAGTGCAGTAAATTTGAATTAATGAGCAGGAGAGTGCAGAAATGCCTATCCAGCTGCGTAACACTGCCCTTTCAGAAGCAATCCTCCATCACAGCATATTTTACACAGCCACAGAAAGCTTTGCTACACATAAGATCCTTTACTTGCATTGCTGTCCACACACATTCTGTCCTTGGAGTAGAAGACTCAGTGAAATGAGAAAAACCACTGAAAAACTTCAGACTAGAAGCACTGTACATACAGTCCTAAAATTCATATATTGCAGGTATCTGAAAGACCCAACCTCCTCTTCTCTTTCCACATTGGCAGGATCTATATGGAATCCTCCCCTAATCTTCACACTCAATCTAAGTATGCCATGCTACAGATGTCACTTTCATTCAACACCTCACACTTCAAAAGTTTGCCCAGAATATATCCCATATTTTATTCCTATATATTCATTATATAGGAATTATATATTCCGATATAATCATATTTAATTCCTATTATAATAATTCTTTTTTTTGCTAGATACATGCAATAATTCAACTGTATTTTCCAGCATGCAGCAGTGAATTCTGTAGAGTTGAGCCACAAAGACCAGATCTTGAACCACATCTCATTGCTTCCCTCAACATCTTCATCTTTTTCTTCAGACTCCCTTCACATCACTTATATTTGAGTTCTGAAAAACTCAGCCTGAATACCAGTTTACTATTGAAGCTAATGTCATAAATAATGTCAATTATCACCAAAATCAATGAAAAGGTACTAGAAAAATTATCCCTCATTAAGAGATCATTGTAAGGGATTGAAAAATGAAGCTACAATAGCAATATTTAAAAACTGTTGGAAAGCTTATTACACCAGTGTACAAATAGCAATATCCAGATTGTCTCCCCATTCCTTTTTATCTGTTGTCTCTCATTTCTTACTTCAAACTCTTAGAAGTACAACTTGCACATGCAGTAGAGAATCTGGAAAAGGACACCCATATTCACTAAGATAGAAGCATAATCAGCAGATGCTCAGGGAACATTTTCCTGATACAAACATGCAAGAGAGTGGCCCAAGCAATCCCCACTTCAGCAAAGCAATTAAAAAGTAACAGAAATCTTCTGGTTCATACTGATCACTGACTCATGACTGGAAAGGAAAAAGGGAGGGGTTGAAACTTATTTTCCTTATCATCAAGTCACACCAAGTAGACACAGGACACTCTTGCATAAAAAACCCAAAACTGTACTTATTATGGGACAAGGAATTTGATCACTGACAAAATAAGAAACTGTTCAAGGCAAGACTCCCCAGATTAAAAATAAATTTAAAAAAAAATGAAACAAACCAAACAAAGCTTAAGACTATATTTTTGATATTATAGCAGATGGTAGCAATTATTGCCATAATGGAATTTATTATTTCCACATATATATAAGTCGTATATTTATGACTTACAGTCTCTTAAACAATTTCTCTTTGATAATAAAGCCCAACTGTTTTGCATAAGGCTGTGGTACATTTACTAACAAAGTTGGTGTGTAACAGGCAATTATTACTGCAGTGACAAGACTTAATACCCAGTGCAAGAAAATTTCAAACACTGAAAAACTGGTTTGATGACTGTCTTCCTAAAAAGAATGGTAATGCCATCACTTCTGGAAAAAAAATACACTGCCTGAAAAATGCCAGGTTTACTTCATTTGGTAGACTGAGAAACCCATCAACATAGCATGCCAGCATCATAGAAAATTAATGTACCTTATATTAAAATGAGAGACCACAGTATGTTCAAATTTAATTAAATGGCCATGTTTGTAGTAAATACAAACAAACTATTTTTTATTCTGCAGTCACTGACAGGAAAACACTCAGACATGCATGTGAGAATGCATAACAAAGCAACAAACAACATATGTTGTCTTTAAATGAGGTTATTATCTCCCCAGCTTTTCTTTCTTTGGCACAGAAGAGTCAAAGAGCTGGATGTGAACTCTCCTCTTATTCAGCTTTTTCCATGGGTTACCCTGGAATAGTTCCCCCTTGTTTAGCTCCCTTATGTGTGACTTCCATGGTGTTTAGCTCCTCTTCAGATTGTAGGAAATGTTTATTGGGGTAGAGTTCAGAGCTCTAGGGTTCAGTTCAAAGAGCACATGTGCAACTAATCACTGAATACCTTGAATATAAAAAAAAATAATTCATTCTGAAGAAATAATTTTGTATCCCAAAGCTTCCTGTGTATTCTCTCTCTCATTGAAATTATTGAATGTAGCAAGATTGGATTTGTGGAACGGAGAACAAAGAACTGTGAAAAATGAGTTTCTTGGTTTATGTGTTTAACAAATCCAAATGTGTTTTCATACACTGCAAGCCCTCATCACAGATGAACATTGCACAAAAATGAACCTGAAATAGAATTCTACTCACATTTTGCTGTCAGTCACCTTCAGCCTGGCTTGGTCTTACTTCTCCATCTCTACTCCTAAAAGAAATATGGAGGAAATTATTTTAATTTAGTATCTCTGAAGTGTCATACAACAGAACTAGAGACAAAATTAGGTTTCTATACTCCCTGTTATCAACCACAGGCATCAGAGTCATAAGAGTTGCAGTATTTAAAAATATTGCTGCAGTCATTTGTTTACATGTGGTCTTGCATATTCCAAAATTTTCTGATTGGAAAAAAGGACAAAGTTCTCATATTCTCATTTGTTCATGGGGTAAGACTAATGCACATAGAAAACCTCTGAACTATAAATAAGTGGATGAGCGTTTCCTAATGCAGTTTATCACTATGTAATGGTCGTGACCTCCAGATATAAAATACAATTCTATCAATAACTGCATTAATGGTGCTTTAATATGCCTAGGATGAATGTTTTTAGTTGCCTCTTAGAAGAAAATAATTAAGATACTTTCACATAAAATACTTTTCCATATTCCACATGATGAGAATCCAAAGTCCTGCCAAAAATTACCCTTCATTTCTCCCTATCTTCCAAGCAACATATTTTGAAAGATTACAGCTTTCCTTAGCATTTCTTGATACAATCAGAAACCTAATTGAGCCTAACTGAACCTTTAGGCTCAATTCTTGACTCCTAACCAGAAATAGACCTTGATCACTGAATGCATGAGTTAAAGATATACTCATTAAATGCATGTTTTATTAGGAAATAATATATGTGGGAAAATTAGCATTTTATGCATGATAATTACAAATTTAAGTTTGTTTTTTTTTTAATTGCCAATTCATATCTGTAAATAAATTAGAGTGAAGCCTCAGAAAACGTGAACTGACACCATTCATTGATTTTTGTAGGGTGATGTTCAAATCCAGTACCTAAGTTAAGGTACATATTAAGTTAAATTGTTAGTACACATTGCTTTTTTGAGGCACTAGCATAAATTTTAATGTAAAAATTCTACTAAACATTTATCGGAAGCATTTTCTGCACCTCGCACAAGATATTTCTTGTATCTGTACTCCATTCACTACATCCATATTAGAATTTTCATCCAGGTTACAGTAACATTTAACACCAAAGCATGAAATTTTAATATTTGTTTAGCATTTTGCTGAATGCTTCCCTCAATCTCTTTTGTTAAGCTAGATGAGGTTAATCTGTATTTAACTCTTTATTTGACCTAAGAAGTTTTCAAATTTTCTTTTAGAAAACAAAAAAAATAGAGTGGCTTTACTTTACATTTCTCGTTAAACAATCAAAATAAAGCTTTGGAGATTGTGTAGACACCTGAAGAAAACAGACCTTTTTAAGAGTTCAGGTCTCAGCAGTTCCTATTTTGTTCCACTGTTAAAAATGTTTTTTAAATTTTTGATCATTTAAATTCAATATCTAGAGACATAGAAATGCAAATTACAAATTCAGCAAAGTTCTACTTGTCAGCTTTTCCACATAGGTAGAATACAAATACAAAGAAAATGACATAAACACTATTTTTCATGGGACAGTGGGTGCAGCTACTGAGGATTACAATCCAAATCGATCATATTCTGTTCCTGAATTAGTTATGAAATTGTGGTGGCGCACCACAGAAATCATACAGAAATAATGAACCTTCACAAAACGGTGCTCTGCTCAGAGAGAGAAGGTTTTGTGGTCCTAAAAATAATAATTTATTCTAAGCCAGACTGAATTTTCTTCTTGACTGTTCCCTCCCCCCTTTTTTCTTTTAACTTTGCCATTGGAAATGGCAAATGTTTTTAAAGTTCAATGTCACTATTAGAGGATATTCAAGTTCATATACTTTTATATTTCAGATTAGATTTATTGCCTTCTTTTTATGCTTCTGTGAATATGTGTTCTAACTAAAAAAAGCTAAAAAACAACAAAAAGCATTTGTGAGCTAAATAATAGCATAGCCAGGAAACATGTGACCGTATATTTATCAAAAAAAAAATTAAATCTTAGAAAATTACTTTCAATTGAGTGAATTCATTATAATCTGCAATAGATATTTATAGTTGGTCATATTGCAGGTGGTATCTTGGGATAATCTTGCTTAATTTTTATATGAATAGGTTTTAGGATGGTTGTTACTTCAACCAAATCTTCTGTCATTAAGTGTAAAATGCTGGACAATGTCATTAGTGCAATTAATTAAGCAGCTAATGCATTGTGAGGAGGATATTCAATTATACCTCACTGGAATTGCATACCATGGGTGTCATAACCAGGTCAGGTTGAAATGCTTGTATCTGTCATTACAACATCCCTCAGTGCAACAGAGAGTCTGAACTAAATCATCCAGTGACTATTCAGCCACTAATTTCCTATTTCAGCCTTGTCTGACATATATATGAATATTATTTCTCAATTTCCTCCTTGAACATTCATCCCACGTGAACATTAGCAGCAGACATGGTACAATGTTGGCTTGCAATAAAAATGTGGCTACATTTAAATGCAATCTTTACCAAGAGAGAACTATTACCTTGAACTATATAAAGGTAGAAAATTTTATCCAATACTTTCTGTCAGTTATAAGGCAAGAAGGTTAGCTCAATGTGTTCATCAAAAACACTTTAAGACAGGATATTATTGCTCTATCCTATTGCATAAATCTATGAGACTTGAAATGTTTATTTCACACCTTTTCCAGAAATTATTAGAAACCACAAGAAGTCAGAAATCACAGAATTTTTAAACATCATGAAGATGAAAGTGGTTGAAGACATGAAAAGATTTATATACCTGTTGGCTGGAAGAAATGTGGGTTGCAATCACCAAAGTAAATATTTCTGAATAATATTCAGGAAACTGATTTAGTAATGACATTTAAGCTTTTAGAGATTATGCTGAGTTACAAAATGGATTTCTGCTTTGTGTACTATTTTCCAAGACTGCCTGAGTAGAATTGGTAGTTACAGGTTTTCTGGTGTAAACTTTTTCCACCCCAAATATTCTGCCAGTAGAAGCTGAATGTATTTGTGATTAAAAGGCAGCTCCAATAAACTTTTGAGTGTATTTATTTCAATAATTGACTGCTAACCATCCCTACTATACCCAATAAACATTCCTGACCTGATTTATGGCTATATTTTAAGATTTTTTTGTTTAAAATTTTCAGATTCAGCATAGGACAGATAAAAAAAAAACTTCAACATCTAAAGTACAAATTAAAAAAATAAAGCCTTATCCCACAGACCAATAATTTTATCTTTCTATTGTTTAATTAATCCACCATTTATCTCATTTTAAAAAAGTGTATACCAGCAGCTGAGTGGAAGAATAGTGCAATGAGAGCTTTGCATTCTGCTGCTACCAAATTTCATAGAGTAAAGTGTAATACATTGAGGCACTGGCTTTAATGACAGGGGAAAAGGAAAGAGCTGAGTTCAATCAATTCAAAATTGATTTTTATTTATTTTCTTCTATAAATGGCTTCATATTTCAACTAGATAATGCTCCAAACTGTACAGTGGCAACTTAGAAATATCTGAATGTTTTGGAGCTCCTCAAATGCAAAATGTCCTAACCAGATATTTACTTCCCAGGAGCACATGACATCTTCAGTTAACATGCTTCCTGGTCTCTAATCTGTTTATACAGCTGTCACTCCTATATTCAGTAGCCATAAAATTTTGCCCTTGATTGAAGAAAATGAGGTATTTTTACCATTTTACCATGTGATGATTTCAATAGGTGCAAAGACGTGGCAACATCTCTTATTTCCCCAGCTTTTTCTAGAATATTGCCAGAGAAAGATTTGTTTTTACTTTTTCTCTTACATTTCAATACTGTGAAAGATTGAGATAACCTGATGTGCTGAATCTGAATTTACCCTCTCAAAAGTACAGTTTAATTAGACTGGAATTCCAGTGACCTGTATATTTATCAAGCTCCTCTGCACTCAGCATGCAGATCAGCACAGCAAGTACTTAAGGCTGGAACAATCAGAATTACTAGGAGATCTTTAATTAAATGGGATCTCGTGATTCCCATGGTTGTTATGGCAACTCAGGCTAAATAAAATAATCTGAGTGATACCACATCAGCACTCTTTGTTGTTTTTAATGTAGGATTATGATCGCAATCACTATATTAACAACTGTGCTTACTTTATTAGCATGATTTATTTCTTCTTGGGAATACAGCCTTAGGGATACATTTTCGGTTGCTTAGGCTCCAAGCAGACAGAATTCATTAAATCCAGTCACTGATGTCAAATATGTTCCTGCCATGTAACTGACCTCAAGATATTGAGAACAGAAGAGTATATTTTTAATATGATTCTGATATTCTATCTCCTCCTGCATATTTGAAAAGAACTGAGTATCATAGCAAGCATCTTTTATAAAAGTTAAAGTAAAAAATTAATGGCAAACTTTAAAAAATTCACCACATAAATGTTAGATTTATGGGTTTGTGTGTTATCATGCCACTCCATTGTGCCTTTGATGCTGGGTGACAATTTACAGTTCACTTTGACACAAGAGACTTGAAAATAGAGATGAAGCTGAATTTTACTTATTCTTTATCCAGTGAGAAATTAAATGGAAGCTTCTGTGAATAGTAAAGAAATGCATGACATGCAACTTAGTGATGGAGGAACAGAGAAAATGAAACCCACTGCTTTATAATTAAGTTCATAATTAGCAGCTCACAGCAGGAGGGGTGAACAAGAAGGATGAAGCTGCACCATAACATCCAAAATCAAAGCCTGAGCTGTTCATGGCATCATTGCTTCTCTTGGATTCAAAGAAATGTGAATTCCCACCAAAGCTATAACTAAAACCACCAGTAGAGAAATTGTCAGGAATGACATAGATTTAATTTTCTCCTAAGGTTCAATCTATGGTTTGCTGTTCTTTAACCCTGAAGAATCTTACAGGTTGTTCTAATATACACCCAAATACAAATAGTGCAGATCACTCTGTCAGCAACCACCAAATCATAAAGAACAGTATCCATAACTGAGAAAACAAAATATTGCAGGTGAATTCCAAAATATTGCCAGTCCTTCAAACAGCTTTTGGTAAGTAACAACATATTTGTCGCTAAAGTAGCACTGCACAAAGTCAAAACTGACACACAATTATTTTATCACCAATGATGTTGCTTATTGGTGATCACTTAATGATAGATGTCTTAGTTTGGTTTTGCTGGTTGGTTGTCAAGGTCATTCATTACCTTTCTGCTGGTGCAAAGTGCAGGCAACTAACAAAGCTCATGAGAATTAGAATCTCAAGAATCTAATTGAAAGATCAAACATAGAAAGTTCAGAAAATTTTGCTTATAGAGAGTTCTGCCATCTTTTAAACAGGAAAGTTTATCTTGCTGGCAAATTTCTTAAGACAAAAAACGACTAAGACAAATGGTTACATTTTTATTTGTTTCTAGACCCCTCAAGTACATAGACATTTCTGGATCTCATCCATACTGGAAATTTCACAAGTCCTCTGGGTGTAACCAAGTAAAAACCCCCTTCAGCTCCTGAGGATGATTAGAACTATGGTTAATTATTTCCAGATTTAAGTGCTTTCACTGCCCATTTCTTCCCACAAAATGAAAGAAAATCCTCTATAGAAACATAGCAGGATTTTATAGACTCATGCATAGCAGGAGGCAATAATTAATCTGAATTGGAATAGAGACAGTAAATATGTGGTGCTGGATGGAGGCTTGGCATCAGATCACCAAAGAAACCAGCAATTATCTAAAATTTGCTCATATTTACCATCATAACTTTTGCTTACTTCAAACCCTTGGAAGACAGACTTGTTTGTTTTAACACTTATCACCACATGCTATTTATTCAGTGTATTTGATTAAACCATTACATCATCTGAATATCAATCAAATCTACAACTTTTTGCTCTGAGCTTCAAATTGAATTATTTTGCACTAGCAAATCTGCAAAAATTTCTTTGAGAAAAATGCAAGTGAATGAGAAGCAAAGAATGAAAATTAATTTCTTCATCTATTTTAGAGGCAAGTAGAAACTTTAAGTTGCAAGGGGGGGGGCTATGATTTTGCAAAATGTATAAAATGTTGCCAATGTCATGAAAATTTACTCAAACTTACACAGTCAGAATGTAGGTTTTACTTCAATACAGCTGTATTTCTTCAAGTCAAGAACAAAGATAATTTAGTGCCCCATTTTTTTCCTGATATTTGTCATCTGCATGCTGTGGTCAGGTAAGCTTAGAAATTCCAGGTGAGTTTGTTGACTACCTGTCAAACATCATAGGAACTCTTGTTATGCAAAGCACTTCTGATATTTTTATATTTGCAGGTCAATTGCTTGCTTGTTATTGTGACAACTCAGGGTTGGTGGCAGTGTGCCCTTCACTTGAACTGATCCAATGTTTATTAACAGCAGCTGAATGAGGGAGGTCAGGAGCAAGTGGAACATGAAGGTTCACATCCTTTTCAGAAGGAAGTAGAATATTGCAAACAGCATATCAAATATGTAGCAAGTCCTAATATTAAGACTTCAATAAGAAAAAGCTACATTCAATGGAATATTTTCCAGAGTAGAATCAAAATGTAGCTCTTGGCAAACAATATTTATAAAAAAAAAAAATTTTTTTCCAAATGTCACTATATGTGTTTTTAGATGCCTGTTAGTACCAATTAAATGAAATTACAAGTTATTAAGTCAAATGAGATTTCCATGCTATTCTATTAATTTGAAACGTTATCTCCTCTGTAGCTATTCAACTACAGTGAATCCAAACTATATTTAAAACAGAAGCAAATGGCTGTTCTCTCACTGTGTTTCTGAATTGTTTGGAGTATGCACATCCCATGTTTTCAAAAATGATTCACACAGAAATGTCACATTAACACAAATAATACATTAATTGAGATGTCATCACCTTATTCCACTGATGCAAAAGTACCATGCAGCAAATTGTTTTCAGTAGGAAGTACACTCACCAGCTCTAAGTAGCTCATTTAGAGAGTTCAGGAATTAAAACAACCCACTCTTTTAGCCTAATTGATCAGCTAGATTTTATCTTCCACATAGTTGTATTGGAAATAGCTAAGCAGACCAAAATGTAAACATAGGCGTGTCTCTGCAAACGCATTCTTTTGGTTTCCAAGAACTTTCAAGAAAAATTGTATTTTTAAAATGGATCCTTCTCTTCGGTTAAAACTATTGTTTTATGATTATTTGCATCCACCAAAAACATGGGTAGTTGACAAAAATAGAGATAAAGGAATTACATACAGATAGAATTCCTATGTCGTTGTGCAATCCATCAAGATCTGACCACTACATCAAATGCTTTGACCTCTTCCAGTGCTGCAGGAAAGGACAGGGCAGCCAAGGAAGAAACAAAATAGATGCTACTCAGCATGGTCTGCACAGCTCATACTTGGAATACCTGAAGAAACTACTTCACTGTGTTTATGGAAAGACAATAAAAAGAATAGAAAAATTCTAACCTTGAAAAACTAGGCTCAAGTTGAAGGTATAGACTTGCATCTAAGGGTGAAGGAAAATAAACTATGATGTTTTGGATGCATAAGATTTAAAATGGAAATGATAAGTATGAAATTAAAATGGGTAAAATTTGCTTTGGAAGGAAGAAGAGAAGCAGAGAGTTCAAAAAGACCAGTTACTGGAAATTAGATCTATTTCTCCAATGCTGATTTTGGACATCCAATGTAGATCTCCAAAGAAATGCAAACAGAAGTCAATTCATGCTCTTCTATGATAAAAGGGAGGTTTGCCAATGAGATGAAGTCTACAGCCAGCAGAAAAATCAAATATTTACAGAGAAAGGCTTAAACTGTTCTGCCAGAGCCAGCTTCAGTAGGAGTAACTTAATTGATGTTAATAGTGCTTTAGCTGACAACTCAGCAAACTCTGACATGAAACTGTGTCATCTGTGTGTGTATGAGGATTTCAACATTTTCATTCTATCCTATTCAGCTGCTCACATTTCTGCTCTGAATATTACTCCCTTAATCTCTTTAAATCTGTGACTTTTTTGCATAATAAATTAAAAGCCAGCCGTAATGTGTTAAGGCCTTTTTTCCCTCTGACAAAATGAAACTTAGGAATCTGCCAATACTAGGTAAAACCTTTTGTTCTTTAAAATTCCTGCAGACAAATTGCCTACTGCAAAAATATTGCCTGCTACTCACCAGGCTTCTCATTCTGAATATCTTTTAAATTCTCACTGACATGCCACTATAAGAATGCCACTCAGCCTCATTAAAAAAAAATGAAAGGGAAAAAAATCAATATTGTCTTCATACTTTCTTTAGTCAACGATTTTTGGAAGCTAAATCTCCACGCTTACTTTTTCACCCTCCTCCTGATAAATAGCTTAAAAGTACTCAAGAAAAGTGTCCAAATACCCTAAAGTTTAGTTTGGATATACTTGGGCATTGAATGAGCTGGTTTGGGTTTGTTTTTCAGTGTGAGTAGCACTTTTGATCAAGCAATGTGAGAAGGCATAACTGGGTATTTTGGCTCCACAGAGGGCGGCAGACATCCTCTGACAGATATTGAATTATGTTTGAGCTGGAGACAAACAAATGTTCCAAATCAGTGCTTAGGTGATTTATCAGACAATATAAAGACAGTGTTATAATTTTCACAATGTCTAAAATGTAGCTGTGTCAGTGGTCTAAAGTCATGGGAGTTCTTATCTTTTAAAACTTTTATTTATTTATTTATTTGGAATGGTTTTAGCAGCATCTTCCAAAGCAGAAGTTCTGCTTGCCAAACATTTTCCTGCAACATCTTGAGAAGTGTTTGGTGTCATACTGCAGTTTCAGAGACAGCAGCAGATGAGACAAAATTGATTGCAAAGTTAAAGTTCTTGCTGTTTTTATGACAGTAATATTTCTCATTAAGTAGCCAGACAAGTCTTGAAATCACTGAAAAAGTGTATTTTTTATATGAAATCCTATTATTTAAAATTTCCTGATTATCTAGGAAAGAGCTACTGCTATTGGCTACAAAATGTATGGCTTGCTGCACAGGCCTGCACTGTTATAGGCAGTAAACTGAAGAGATTTATGCATAAACTTGCAAACAGAAAGAACAGATACTATTATTTCAAGAGATAATAGAAATATCTCAGTAAATAACTTTATCACCTTCATTTGACACATGCTTATTTTGGGATCTCCACTTATCTTCCTGTGAGTGGCGGCCAAACTCCTTTTTCCCCTCCAGGACACTATTTCAAGCAGGCAGGTTAATTACTGCCTGCATTGACTAGTTTTCTGCAGGGTAGATGCACTCTGCAGTTGGTTTAGGAATACTGAGCCTTTGGCAAAGAGCAAGCATAAAATTATCTTTGGAATCTTGCCCTTGGAAAGTATTTCTAGATACCTGAAGCAGACAAGTGACAGCTTTATCAAAACTTGGGAATTTGCCATGATGTAAGTATTGGAATTACTGAGGCTGTCCCTAAAATGAATGCATGGCATTTCTGATGGGTGGATAAAAATTGGGAGCACAAAAATTAAGAAAGGCATTCATTTTTTTTGAAGGTACATTATTCAATAAATGTCAATATATTAAAGTTGTCAAGTGTGTTAGAGGACACCTTTCAGGAAGTTACTAAGATATGCCTTACATCCAGTAATGGGTTTCTTCTCTTGGTCAATTCTTCCTCACTGAAAGGAAATACTTTTGCATTCATTGCTTGCTAGAATTGCAGAAGGAGTGATTTCCTAAAATTTAACCAAGAACTCTCTCATGACAGAGCCTGTACCCACCTCAGCTCCCCCCTGAGCTGTGTGCAGGTAACTTGGAGGGCTGGGAAGTGTCAGCAGCTCAGTGACTACCCAGGGCCAGCTCCACCAAGGAACCACCTGGCTGGAGTTCCGAGCTGTAAAACCCTACACAGAATCTTGCTGACAGGGCTCATGGGCTCCCATGGGCACCACAGCACAGCCAACACTCAGCACCTGCACTAGGCATGCATTCTCCACCAAAGAATATCGGTGCCCTAAGCACATTCAGTTCCATTACTTGATTTCTACAGGGTGTTCATCAGAGCTGTCATTAACCTATCAAAGCCACCTGGAGCCAATTAGTTGCGCCAATCACATCTCAAAAATGTACCAATAACAAAGCTACATCCAGCTTTAACTTTTTGTCCTGTAACGTTATTATGTTATCTCCTTCTTTGGTCCTTCATCTCCCTGCACTAAACAGTTTTATAGTTAAGGAACTACTCAACCTTCTCTGAAAGAATTAATTATCTGCACCACATAAGATGCTGTGCTTCCTGTTATCTTTTCTAGATATACTTTTTCTTTCCCTAAACCAGCTATCATAGTAGCCACACCTGTAAAATTATTGTGTTAAGATCACCACACCCTCATTTTAAATACTTAACCTGAAAAGGGAATTTAGACATTCAGTTTGCTGTAAAACAGTCATCAAATACTGGTTTTTCTTGTTTCTCTACATGTCAGCCTATTAATTATTACTTTTCATTTGCTATCAAACAGTTACAAAAAAAAAACTAAACCAGCTTTGGTAACATGACTGATGCCAACAGCATTTCGGGGAAAAGACTCTTGAGCTTTCTATTTTATTAGATGTCCACCAATGCCACATATGCCCTCTAAAATTTATCTGCATTGATAGAAGGTGACAACTACACAAATGCTGGAGCGTTTCAGTAACTCTGGATCCTTATGTTACAGATTCTCCCTCACTCCTTCTCTGCTTTGTTCCCACAGCTGCAGGGTCCCTGTACTGAACCCACTCACACAAGGAGACAAGGGGAGCAGTCTCTGGCAATGTGAGCACAAGCTTGCGCAAAGATGCCCTGATAGAGACAAACAAGACACTCACCAAGCTAATTTTGGTGTTACTGCTAAGCTTCAGATGTCAGTGCCCTTACAAAATCACAAGTTGAGTTTGAAAAATGTTCAGCACCACCTTAGAAGCTAACAGGAATTAGATTCAGTCCTGAATGGAAAGGTTTAATACCAGCTCAAATACTGTTTTTGTGTTTGCTTTGCATTTTGCATCCAAAATGCAGAGAGTCAAACCCTTCAGGCAAAGCTTTTTCATTAAATGATATATATATTGAAAAGAATAAATGCAATGCTGCTATATTTTTCTTTTTAGACAACATGCCAAATTTAATCAGTTTGCTTCCCATGCCTGCCTGATTTGATAAGCAATGATAGCTACTGAAGGTAGCTGATAGCAAGTGGCAGAGATGATAGTATCCAAGCTACTCTTTCTTTAAAAATCAACCAAACAAAACCTTAGCAGAAATATTATCTGTCATGAAATATTTTATATTAAAAAAATCAAAACTATGTTCAATCAACAGCAGCTAGCAAATATGTATGATTTGAATCACTAAGGTTTAATTCACCATTTGTTATGAGAAATAAAGATATTCTCAATTGAGAAGAGAATATCCTCAGAAAAGAAAAAAAAAGAGCATTCTTCTGCCTAAAGGCTTACAGTGACACAAACCAGAAGCTGAGTAAATTTTGGAAAATTGATTATTGGTGTGAGCATAGTTCACAGTATTGTAAGTGGTTTGACTAATTATCATTTATTTCCACTACAAGAGCCTCCAGGACCTGATGCCATGCCAACAAAAGTTGAAGGAGAGGTACAAATTGACTTAAATTAGTTTTGCATCAAGAGTATATCTCTGATTTCAGCAGAGAAATATAACTACACAGAGCCTTAACATAGTTCCCTTCATCTAGGAAGTCACACTTAAAATCATGTATATGCATTGAAAGTAATTTATCTCAAAACTAACCCCATCACTCCCTTTTCCTCCTCACCACATCTGTGTTTATAGTTAGAAAAATGGACAATGATGATGAAAACAAAAGGATTCAAACACATTATCTAACTCTTATTTGGACCCAGGCCCCCCATGCCAGTACTGGGAAGAGGTGAACTACACTGCGAACAAGACCTCACATCTGCCCTCAAAAAGCCAAAAAAAGTGCTACAGAATTCCATGTTCTTTCATCAGTTGCTTCAGAATACATCTCCTTTAAATTTTCTGTTTGATATCAAAGGGCTGGAACAAACAAACCACTGTTAAATGATTGAGAAGGTGTTGCTTCTGTCCAAAGTTCTATCCATAAATACAAAAAGAAATCTGAAATGCCTGAACTTCTTACACTAGTTATGATTGAAAACAGCTCAAATAAACTCAGAATTAGACACAGTGAGTCAATAAAACCTGAACTTTCAGATGAAAGGATTCTTGATATGACTAAGATGGTTAAATGAAGCACCTTCAGATCTTGTCTTTCTCAGCTGAAATCTAGAATAACTTTACCAAGAGGAGAAGTTTCAGATCTGGTTCTGACAAATACACCCCACACAATTCTATTAATTTGTGAATTTCAGATTAGAAGTTTACTTTTACTTGCTCAAACAAAGAAAAACCCCAACACTTGTACAAATGAGTAGAAGTCTTTATGTTCTTTAATGATAAATGCTATGTCTTGAAATCATTATTTCTGAATAGTTCTTTCTTTGCTTCCTTCGTTTTCTACCCAGACAGCGATATTAGGGCCCTCCTCAGCCCCAAGAGGAAATCGCCTGTCCCTGCACTTGTCTTCTCTTTGGGACCATGGTTCCAAAGAGGTGCAGCCATGTGGAGATGTGCTCCAGACTGATTTACAACAGGGACTTCTCAAGGTAGGAAGTTTGTATATGCCATGTACAACTTGGCACTAGTTTGTCTTGGCAGGTGACAACAAATGTCAGTGCATTAAAAGCTTACTAGAAATTCACATTTAGCACTCAGAACTTCTTAGGAAAGTCACTGATTAACAGCCCTGTAGTGATGCAGAAATTCTTCTGCTAGTCCAGCCCAATGCAAATGACCGAGCTGGTCTTTATTTAGTACATGCTGGAGCCCAGCTGCCAGCAATGATAAACAGTTCCAGCCAGATGATGATTTACTGCTCCTGTGCAGCTGTGAGCATTAGGTAGAGAAATGTAGCATGCAAAAAATGTAAAATCAGAAAGGTGCCATTGCTCTAGTCCTAGCAAAAGAGCTATTGCTGTTATTTCAGAAGACTACTGCCATTAAAGTAATTAAACACTGACAATTTTGTTCACTCCCTATTGAAGATGACTGAAGTTAGATTATATTACAATCTCCTCTAACTCTTTGTGCAGTATAACTCCCATTCAAAAATAAATCTTGAAAAGGTAATTGATTATCCAGGACAATTCTAGCTTTCATTTTCAGTTAGGAGCTGAGGTGGCAGACTGGGCAATGCTGATGAATGCTAAACAGCCTGTGACTGATTTCACACGAATACTCTGCCAGCCCTGTAACACAATGAAGTATATTGAAAGTGGAAAGTACAAAATCTATTTTAAATTATACAAAGACTGTATGCTGGGAGAAAAGAATCAACCAATTAATTTCTAACTCCATCAAAAGCTAATTTCCTTTAAATTTTTATCTTTTCAACAACAGCATTACTCTAACATCCAAAAAATTCCAAATCTATTTAATCAGGTTGCAGATGTACTTTCCTGGTAGGTAATTCTCTTATGTCCAGGTAAGCCTTCTTAAAATTTCATTATCAGCTGTGAAATATTTCCCCAATGTCCTGTGAGTGGCACTTACATAGACATACCAAATATTTAACTATTTCAAGATAATCCTTACTATTGTAAATTTAAGCTTGCAATACATTTAGGAGTCTATGAGGGAAATGTTGAGGTTATGAGTTGCCCAGAATACCTGAACAGAAACAAGCTACTTGTAATAACTTTAGGATAGCTCAATGAAGTGGGTTCTACTAATCTTGTAATGTAGTGCTGAATTGCCTGGTGGGATAAACGCAGCTAACACATTATTAACAATTTACTTTTTCCATTTAATGCTAAATTTCCTTATTTTAATTTTTTTCCTTCCCACAAGTGGAAGAATAGGATGACATTTTCTACAAAAAAAACCAATTCCAAGCAACTTTATTTCAGTGAATATGCAAATGACCTTGTCAATATGTTTTATTTTGACAGGTTGAAAAATCTACCCTTTATTTTTTTCCTCCAGCTACACAAAGGAATAGCTAAGCCAACAATAAAAAAATACATATCTGTTTCAGCAGTGTTTCATGAACAAAAATCAAAAACCTAGGATCCCCCAAAAGTATTAGAGTTTCTTCAAGTTAGCACTCTTCAATGGAAAACATCCCTCTCTAGTTTGAAAATCTTTCAAAGACTGTCAGAAATTTGAAGAACCAGTGACCTCATTGAGATGGAATACCTACATGGAATTGTATTCCCTGATAGACAGGAGCAAAGAGCTCCCTATTTTCTTGGTGATATAAGACTGAAACCCAATCTGCAGCAAATTTCATAATGGGAAAAAAACCTTGTAAAATGTTGCTAGCTACAGCAAAAGGTGGAAAAGTGAAGGTAATCATAAGAATACAAGTAAATCTTGCATTTGTTTTAAAGCATTATTTTAAGACAGTCTTTGTGTATAAGAAAGTAAGGCAGTACAAAATTGAATATTAATATTGTAAAAGAGAACTAGTCCATTACAATGAACAGAATATGTACACTATTTTTTTTCTTTTCCTGAAATAATCTGTGTTCAGATAAATCTTCATGAACATAGACTGAGCCAACAAGGTACTTGAGACTACCATGAAGGGAGATGTGAGACCACCAGAGGCTCTCCTCCAATGACGGCTAAAACCAAAGGGAGATTGCTGACCTCTAAATATAGATTAGGACTGAAGTAGTACCTCAAAACAGCATATTAAGCAAATTCTATGTCCCTTAGCTTTTGCTTTATGTTGGCCTTAAATGCACACAAATTTAGAAGGAGGCAGTTTATTCATAGTATTGTCAGCATAATCAGCACTCTCTCCATTATTGTAACATTTTTCCTGCCATTGGTGATGGCTCTGTAGGAAAAAATCCCCCATAAAAAAAAATATACAGTGAAGATTGGATGTATATAACAGGCTGAGATACAGAAACCTGTTTTCCCTCTCTGGGGCTTTGTACAGTCTGTGTTGAATGAACTGCCTATTTTCAAAAGAGCAAGGAAAAATGAACCAAGATTAAGACCATTGGATGTCTGAAGTGACTGATTAAACTCAATTGAAAATATTGTGGGCTTGTACACCCTGTGTACATGAAATTAGCTTTAAGAGAAAAATGCCATCCTTCCCCATCCCCACCAAAATGATTCTGCATTGAGCTAAGTCTGATAGATTTTACTCTGAGACATCAAGTTCTTCCTTAAAGACAGCGGAAATAAAGCTCTTATTCTGTGACAGAGAAGGTTAAATTGAAGCACTCCTTTTTTGTATTTGACATTTACAAATAGCAGAAGTCATGCAGTAATGAAATAATAATGAAATTATAAATAGGTTACTCTTCATTTAAATTGCAAAGATGTGCTTTTCTGCCTGCCTCAGAGGTCACACATGTTGGTGTGCAACGACCTACTGAAAACAACTCCTTAGCAGAAATGCAAAGTTCAGCAGGTAGTTTACTGTCCAGTGAAATCTTCACTTACAGACTATGCAATTATAGAGTAACAGGTATAACTTCAGTTTTACAGTGCTTTTTATGCTGCTATCTCAACCTGCTTGACTACTGCTAATTAATTCATCTTCCTGGTCCCTAAGGGATTAAACAATTCGCCAAAATTAAAAGACAGATGGCACAATAAGCAATAAACTAAAAATATTGATTGAAATGATTGAAACCTCAAACCTAACTCTTTGAGTAATGGGGATAACCTTCATACACAGAAGAGAAGAAAAACCATTTCAATAATGTATTTAATATTTAGCTCCTCTTGCTGTTTATTTTTGTACATGCTAAAAGATATTTCCTCAGAGCTGGGCCTCCTGAAATTTCAGAAGTGGCAGAGAATTATCTACCCACAGTGGTTGTTCTTCTCAAGAATGTGAGATACATTCTCACACAGTATTTAATATTCCATACACAGAACGTGGGATGGATTTTCTATTTTTGGCTGAGTAACAGCTGAGAAAAAAAAAAAAAGTACTGTCTTGGATTACAGAGAAACTGTCCTGTGGCAAAGAAGGACCTCATGAGATTTTGGATATTCATTTTTCGTTTAATCAGTTCTGACAAAAAAATCAGCAAAATTCCATACATTGTAATTGAAACTAATTGACCTGTGGGCAGATAAGGGCATTTATTAAATGTCTAACATTTCTGTAGATGCTCAAATTAAAATCTTATTTTGAAAGCCTATTTTCCCTGCTTCTAGTAATATCCCAATGGAGTATTGAAAATAAATTTTGATTTCACTGAGAAAAATAAGACCACTGAAGTATTGTGATTTGCATAATTTTAAAACTATTTAAAAAACTCATATAATATCATAGTCACATTTTGACTTCAAAAAGAGTAGTGAATTCTAACAAATATTTAATTATTTTTTATCAGAAATAAATTATTTTCTTGGGTTTCGAATAAGAGAAAACAATTAAATTCCTTACAGGAAAAAAAGCAGGAAAGATGACCAATGGTCAAAATTCTGGGACCACATGCTGCATGTAGTGCCTTCAATTTTAAAATAATAGTTTTGTCTTCTTTTGTGAGCTGTCTTGCAAATCAGCATCTATTTCTGTAACTTGTCCATGCCCTCAGACACTGACACCAAGTAATTTCCAAAATTATTTTTTTATCTCCCTACTCTAGCTGGGGCATGTGGGTGCTGTTTTCAAGCTGCCATATAGTAGAAAAAGAGAAAGAGAGCAGTAGAAAGTTCATCAATTTCAGAGTTTAACCAGCCCTGAGCACAGCTCCTCTCCTCAATCACTGCACTCTCTGCTGCACCTCCCTACATGTGGAACAGGGGCAGCAAAAGCTCCTTCTCCCAGATGGAAAGTCTGCTTTATCTATTTAGACTAGGAGCTAAGGAGCAGCAGAGAGGGGAGTTTGCTCTTGAACTAAGTCACTTATTGCATTGCAACTTTTGTTTTTCTTTTTACTGTATTTTGTACTTGCCACTGATTCCTGACCCTCATTTCAATACACAAACTCCACCTGCAAGTACCACCCTTCTTGTGAGGAAGTTTGGCTGGCCCATCCACCTGGTGGCACTCATGCATCTTTGTAATCTTGAGTTAATTAAAATGTCTTTTTTAAACAAATAATTACAACAGTGCTGCCACTAAAGCCAAGTGTTTTGCTAACATTGCTGGAATCTTTACTTTGGAAGGTACAATGGAAAGTACCTCTTCTTTATTCCCTGGGAGCAAAAAGCATCCTCAATGCTGAAATAAACATCTTTTCCACAAGAAGGTACCTATAAACAGTCTTTCCATCTAGAGCTCTACTCCATAAATTCGTACTGTATTCTTGTTCCTTTAACCCTACATTGATATTGCTACTGCACTGAAAAATCAATCTCCTATTTTTATCCTGTTTGGTGTGTATGCCCAATATTTTAATCCATGATGTTGCATTTACAAGATGTTTAAACTGTGCCACTTGAGTAGACTAATAGCTTCTAAATAAATTAAGAGGTTTCAAGTTATATGTACAAGTTTTCCTCTCCAATAAACAAACAAGCATCATAGTGCTTTGCCTCTTGCCTTGGGATACATTATCACTATAGAAAATTTGACCTTCAAAACTGCTTCACAATAAGTTGCACAGTGCGAGAATCCAAATGGTCAGGAAAGTTTGATTTATAGGCTAAATTTTATTTTCCTGTTTTGAACATATTCAGATATTTTCTGTAATTCTATTTCAGTTCTCCAAGTTTACTGAACCCAGCCCCAGAATTTCTCTTTAACATCCTCCTGCACACACACTGCCACAGCCTTCAGAACTTTCAAGATTTCTGAAGGTGACTCTGGCATAGTTTCTATCATCATAGATGAAAGTTGACACTTTTTAGTCCTTTCACATTTCAGAGTCATATTTCCTCCCTACCCAGATATTCCTCCAGACTTGCTCATTCCTTGCCCGTGCAGTAAATGTCAGAACTGCAGAGTGCAGCCCCGAGGACTGAATGACCCAAATACATGGACAGCCAAGGTCTGTGGCTAACACAAAATCATTATTAGATATGTGCAAAAACACCCTCTCAAAGCAGGACAAAACCTCACACAGGGACTGGCAGAGGCTGGGTCCTGCTCAGTGCAAACAGCAGAGGAACAGTGGGGCCACACAGCCACGGCAGCTGCCCGAGCTCTGCCCATCAACATCTCAAACTTCCTCAGGTAGCTGAGAGCAGAAATGCATAAAACAAACACAGACAGCTTCCCCTTCACTAAGGCTGAGGTAAACCTCTTGTATATTGTGTTTCAGTAAAGAATTTGTACTATTTCTGAAACATCTTCAACTGAGTTTTTCCTACTTTGCATTGAATATTTCACGTTACAGACACGTTACACAGAGATTTTAGCTCAACCTCCTTAAAATTACACATCTTGTGTAGGTTAGAGAAGGGGCTGGAAAGAAGGAATTCAGCAAATGCTCTGGCAGAGCATGGCCCTTGAGTAACTAGAGTATAGCCCTATCTCAGAGCAGCTCCTGCCCTGCCAGGCTCACTGTCAGCAGCATTGCTGGGCTCCTTTGCTCAAGAAGAAACTTTTCAGTGACTCATCATTTCTCACTGACTATGAAAAATATGCACATTGCTCTGAACATACAGGAGCTTAGCTGGCTGACAAAGAGAAAGACAATAAACAGATTTTTTTTCTTTTAATGGAAAATTTTATGCTGCAGAGGGCTTTCTTTCTTTCTTTCTTGCCTTCTCTCTGTCTTTCTTCCTTTTTCCTTGAGCAACAAAATGACAACATTTCTGGCCTCACAAATCTGCCGGTGCACACACATTATTGATTTAAATTATGAGTGGATAAAATTGATCTGTACAAAATGAACGTGCCTAGTCCACAGCAGAGATCTCACCAGGGAAACAAGTACTTAGTTCAAGAGTTTGCATTTAGAACTTCTAAATAAGAAGAAAAATACAAGGAGGGGTGGAGCCATAATTAATAAGGATAAATAGACGCCAAATAGATGCTTTTTCATACTCTTGCAACATCTCCTTCTGGCTAATCCACATTCAGGCTGTAGAGATGCACTGTCATGCACTGCAGCATTTGTAAAGTACACCTTGCATTTATAAGCTTATTAAGAGTCACAATGGTATTCACTGTACTATTATTTTTATTGTTATTATTTACCTGCATGTCTCCTCTTCAGGCACTTGGAATCCTTAAAATCTATTCTGGACTCAGGTATGGTATTAGTCCAGATCTGTGACTCCTTTCTTCCACTCATACCTGTGCTAAACTATCCAGTTCTTAATCCTAAGGGGTTCTTAATCCTTTTCATGAAACATAAACAAACAAACAAAGAAGACTTATTTAGTCCTGGCATGAGAAATAGCTTTTTTTCATTAAATAAAAATCCAACACTGCTCACTGAAATGAAATATTTCAAGCTTTGACTATACTAAACAAGGGTATTGATTTTTCTAGGTTTTTCTATTGTGAGAGCTCTTGTAAGTGATAGAGACCATTACATCATTCTGGTTTAGCAGTCAGGATCTTTTGTGGAGCCTTTCCAAGCTGCTGGCTCTTTTTGTAAACAGTTTGCTTTTAAAAGCACTCAGACTTTTTTCATCTATTTACATCTCCAGTGGCAATTTTATTCAATAGCTGAATACAGGTATTGCACATCTGGTATCCATAATCTGGATGTTATTATCCATCTGGTACTTGCCCTTTTTTGTCACTGCATGGAACTCGATAAGAGAGTGAAAATCTGCAGGCAAGACTAAGCTAGTAGAGTGTGGATTACAGATCCTTATTCCACATGAAAACAAGCCTCAGGAAGGATAGTAAATTATATATTTGTTACTCAAAGAACTTTTTTAACTGTGCAAAGACTTTGGAGTGGTAAGAAATCTCCATCTATCTGCAACCTTAACCTTTACCTTTGCTAGTGCACATATTAATATAAAAAATGCATTATTTTAGTTAGAAAAGTCTCATGTAAAGATACAGTCTGTCCTAATTCAGACCAAAAATTTATTTTTAATCAGCTTCATTTGTCAAGTCTGTTGATAAGGCAAGCAAAAATTCAGAGTGTGAAAAAAATCTGACTCATTCTGTAAACAGAAATATACTCACCATAATACAGTAATGGGGTGGGGTGGGAAGGAGTACAAAACCATTTTTCAAAACCTGCTATAAGTGAATACAGGTGGACTTTGGAAAATTGGGATTACTGATATGGCTGCAGAGTGTACTCTCTGCTGCTTTCTTATTTCTACTTCCCAGTGAAGTTATATGATAATTTTAGGAAAGGATGAGTAATAATACACAGGCTCTATGCCTTTGACTTACAATTAATTCTGCACAAGTTTCTGTTGGCTCATTTGTAAAGCAAATAAAATTGTGTTCTTCTACAGCTCGTGTCTATTACTGCCAGTGCATATGGAGGAAAATGAGGCTGTGACTGTTCCTTTCTGCTCCACACAGAGTTAAAGATATTGCAATGATATTCAGAAAAGGTCTTGTCTGAGGGCTGTGTTTTATCTCAGCATTTGAATGTGATGCTGCAATCAGTGTGGAAAAACTGAATGCTACTTTCCCCAAAACTTTAAACAATAGCACTTGGAGCATAACTTTGTTAGGAGCCAGGAAGCATTCCATGCAAAATCAATCTTCCATCTAATCAAAATGTTATCTATAAGGCAAGAAGGATAATCTGAGACTAATTAAATTCCAAGTGAAAACAATTACATTTTAATATGTATTCCCCTTAGGATATTGTCACTTTTTACCACCCTGTTACAATCATAAACCAGAGAGATGCATTTGTACTGCTAACCTTATCCACCTCAACCCAGGCCCAAAGGATAATTCAAGTACAATGCACATCCACACAGAACAGAGCTATCCAAACAACTTGGGCAGCTTGATCACCATCTGGCCCAATCTGGCTTTAGCAGAGATTAATTCTAGGTCATCCAACTCCTTTATTGTTCTCTTTTGATACATTTCCAGTATCAGTCCAGTATGAAAAACTGCACTTCAAATTATGGAATTTAAAAGAATGAGCCTTTTACAAGAGAAAAAAATTGAAATTATTCTCCCACAGAAAATACAGCATAAAAGTTCCTGAGATCTAACAAATTCAAATGATGTGACAGACATATACCTCCCATTGTGCCTTCTGTCATGGCTGGCTGTTCCCACAGGCAGAGGAAATCTGACAAACCTCAGGTCCAGAAAAGGGAATCATTTTTTGAATTCAAGACTCATCTGAAGGACAGATGAGATCTAAATAAAAACAGTTCTCTGAAGGATTATTTCTAAAAATGGGATGGCAGAAACAGAGCTCCAAAGAGAGTTTTCTGATTTGCAAGCTGCAAAGGGAACCAGACTATCCCAATGGCAAAAATGGGACAGCAACACCCCTGCAGTGGGACTCTGTACCCTTCCCAGGGATTTGCCACCCACAAGGGAGCCTTCCCAGCTGCTTAGAGATTTTTCAATTCCTGACAAGCATGAAAGGGATCAGGATCGACACTGCAGCAAAATTGGCACCACCACTGCCTGGCTTTCCATTCCACTCCTCTCCTAGAGATGATTCCAATTGCTGTCCAAGATGCACAAAAGCAGAAATATCTGCCACTGAACAATGAGTGAATACCCACACCAGAAATGACCTTTAACACAAAAGTCTTCCCACAAGATTCACAGCAGATGTCTCTCCAGGAATGCAAATTCCTTCCCAATGCCCAACTTGCTACCACCAAAGGGCCCTTGACGGGCCCTACAAGGACTCCAATCTCCCTCCTGACAACAGATGGCAATATTCTCCTCTCTTTAGAAAACACTGCTAACACTGGAAATGGTTTAAGGCAGAATTCAGATTTCCCAGCCTTGCAGTGTCTGATTATGCATACAGCAAATATCAGTAAATGAGGCCTCATAGCTTAAACATGAGATATCAATCCATGGAACAGAAGCTTTTTCCATGTTGATGAGAACTTCTGTCATGCACTCCTTAGTAAAATCTTCCTGGCCATTTCTACTGGTTGTAAATGGCAGTGTGCTATTAGAACTAAGCTCAGCACAACCATAGATTTTTTAATTGGGTATGGAAGTTGGAAGCCATTCTCAGTGATCACACAAATATTTCATCTTAACTTTTCCTTCCATGCTATTCATGGAAGTAAGCTGAAATCCCCCAAGGCTTGGAAGCAAGGGCAAAAAAATCAGGAATAGACAGATATTTGCTTTAAGATTTGCATAAACAATGCAATGAAAAAGATACCAAAATAACAAGGAATTTGGGAAATACAAACACAAGAGGTCCTTGTGTTCCTGAAGGAACAACAAAGTAGTCAGCGAATAAACCTGGAGACACAGTCCCAGGCACTTCATAATCTCAGGAGAAGCTCACAGTTACCCAGGGTCATAGCTATAAAAACACATTTAAGTCTAGGTTTTATTCAAGGTGACGTATTTGGTCATTCTCACCAATGACAAATTACATTGGCAAAGAAATTTTGAAAGTTTAGGAAACGGAGTTAGGGTTTATAATAGTACACAAGCCCCAATACTCAGCCTAATGAATTCACTGTCCTGGATAGTGCAAAGAAATATTTAAATACAATGAATATTATTTAGTGTCACTGATTTTTCATTTGAAAAATATATACTTATTTTTTTAACAGTGTAATGAATGAAGGTAAATCTAAATGTTATAAGGTATTAAAATGTTGTCCTTATATTATTTTAATGTGTAATTTAGTAATCAGGGTAAAGGACCACTTGATATAATGTAACATGAAACAGACATAACCTGTCAAATCCATTAGACTTAAAAAAGTATATCTTTAACTGGGGATGAAGAAGAAAACTCATCCATTTTAAATGGACAAATATGTTACCAAACTAAATCAACCACTGTAATTGCACACAGTGGAGCCCAAAGGGTTTTGATGCTTTACAGGTTAAAGATTTCTTGCATGGTTTATTATAGAGAAAAACACCTAAGGGAAAAAACCAGGATAAAAAGCTTGTAGTACAGAAACTCAGAATTTGTGCTATCTCCAGGGGTCCTTAATCCACCAAAAGAAATTTGCCATCTGAACTCTTAATCTCCCAAAATATAGAGGGGAGAAGAGAGAAGGGTATGGAATCTCCAGGATGAATTATTCTCCATTCACTGGGCTGTGTTGGAAGCAGGAGTTGCTTTCTGACATGGGTGCTCAAGGTGCATGAAAGTGGCTTCTGGTTTTGGATTTCAAACCAGCAAATTACAGTCTGAGGCTGACATTTCCTTTGATCTACCTGATCTACATTTAGATGAGCTTCTATTTTTAATTTTTTTTAAATCATTATATATGTCAATGTATCACAATTAAAAGGCTTCTCTGACATTTATGCTATTAGTTTGCTTCATCTGAAACAATTGCTAATTGTTGAAATACATGCATTCAAGACACAAATAACTCATTTGGCAGAATTTACTCATTTCAGAGTCTGTCTATTACTATTCTCTTTTAAATGGTAATTTAATCCAAAGCAGTATCAGTTTCATCACTGGACTTCAAAGATTAATTTAAATTTGGCTCTTTTTTTGTAGGCAGAACTCCCACATTAGAAGCAACATGTCCAGACTCTGCATCAGCAGCAGGCAAGGGACTTTGCTGAAAGGTCTGGACTGAGACAACAATTCAGATGTTTTAAAAGCTTATTATCTTTCTAAAAATGAAAATAATTTATAATGTCCTTACATTTTAACCATAGTAGCTGCAGAGGAAAGATTTCAGGGGTTTTTAATTACCTTCAGTATCCAAATAGCTGTGTTTCAGATTCTATTAATCTTTTTGATTAAAGCAGGTCTGCTGCTGAACAAAACTGTAAACATACTCATTGATTGCAAGATGAGTTAGTGCTAGATGGTTTTACAGCAAGTCTGTATGATCACAAATTCCTTGTAAAATGCATTGGTTTTGCTCATGTTTACATTTCCTTCAACAGTCTTTATGAAAAGTTTACAGTCTTATGACTCCATAGATTTAACTCAGTTATCTAACAAGGTACTTCACAAGACACCCATATTTGCATATCCCTGTTCACTAATCTCTGTTCTTATTCCAAAGCTCAGCAGTGCAATTTATACACTGGAAATAACAGCAGCAAAGAGAACTTGAAGTCTGATGGTATTTTCTTGTGGCATTCATTCAGTTTTGTGTTTTATCTCATGGGACACACAATCAGGCTAAGGCAATATTTCAGCTCAATGTCTTCAAAAGCAAGGGACTTCAGAGAAGGTTTGCTTAAAACAATGCAAAGGCAGTAAGAAAAGAGACAGGGAAGAACTGAAACAAGAACTTTGCACTGTTATTAACTCTATCCTCAACACTTTCAAGGTATACAGCTTCATTCTGCATGTCCTAAATTATTTCAGAGATTACCTTGGATGTAGTTTTTAAAGCCAAATTATTGGGTACCACTTCAGGGTCTAAAGTGATCTCAGAGTCCAAAACCATCTGCCTGCTTTCCTCTGCTATTGGAAAGGTTTCTGTGCAATCAGATGGAGTGAAACAATCTCCATTAAACTGTTATTCATTACAAGCTATTAGGGAACTTTTTGATGTGAATGGGAACCCATTACCAATAAAGCCTTTTGGCTGTTGAGAATGGAAAGCATTCTTTAGAGAGATGATCAGATTCCCTACATGCTGTGAGAAAATGTTTGGATATCTTTTCTTATTTGAAAGCAGATGTAAGAATCAAATTAGCTCAGGTTACCACGTTGAAGTTGGCAGACTTCTATATTAGGCAGCAAATAAAATAAATCTAGATTTGAACAAGACAGGGATGTAAATGGCAGACATTTATGTAGGTATCAAAGATTTATGAGCTGCTGCTAGAAAAATTTTCAGTTCCCTTACTCTTCTTTCAAATTCCATGAAATACCCAGTTTTACTGGTATCTGAAATATGTGTTTTTATTAAAACAGGTCTGCTACTGAATAAAACGATAAACATGTCCATTGATTCATGAGTTAGGGCTAGACAAGCATTGCTGCTTATCCCTTTTTTATGCTCATGTTATTGAGGATACCATTTGACAGGTTTAATTGACTCTGTAGAGAGGGCAAGATCATAACTTGAAGATATAAAAGTTTATGGCATTTTATCAAAGCACAAAGAAAACCTAATTGTGCCTAAATGAGATCTAGTAAAGCAGCCTGCTATTTCCCAAAAAGTATTTTTTCTTTGATCATTTAGCACACAGTCTTGAAGAACCAACTTCTACAGTGATGCTGCTTTCCAAAATGTGTTTTCCATATAGAAATGGATGCATCGAACTTGTAACAACTTACTTAAATATTCTTTTATGTATCCCAGAACCTGAAGGTCACAGAACATAATGCAAACTTTTGTGACAGAATCCTAAACATACACAATCCTACTAGGAGAGGAATAAAAAGTCATATGGGAAACTTTTCCCACATTGAAAACCCTGTTATATATGAACAGAATATCCCCCCTCAGCATGAGTGGGAAAACAAGGCATTTCCAGATACTACACAGTAAAAGATCTGCTCTGGGCTTAAAACAGCAAATATCTAATTTCTGAAATGAAATCTTTGTGCTACCATTATCACCTATCTGAAACAAGGATGCCTTTCGTCTTCCACATAAAAATAATTCCCATTGCAGTTGTTTTGCTGCAAATAAACAAGAAAAGTGTGTGGTGAACATTGGTTCAGCATGTCCTGTGAGCACTGGCTATGGAGTCAGGCTTTGTGCTGCGTGAAAATCAAATCCCCTCAATGGAAAAGCACAACTGATCATATTCATGATCCTGAGGGATGGCAGCTTAACATAAAGGTGGGCACTCAAAGAATTTGCAATACCAGACACCACCTCCTCAACACAAGTTAATCAAGAAAGACACCGCCCCAAATTAAACCACAACTCCTTTAAGGAGGTTGGACTAAAAAAAAAGCTTTTGAATTATATGCTCCTGTGCAAAGCTTCTGTTTCAGCAGTGAACATTGTCCAGAAAAAATATTTTTTAACCAGAATATTTTCAGAACAGTTCCAGTTTAGGTATCTTGATGGTCTAGATGGTCTTGCATCAAGTGCCACTTTTCATGATACATAACTCCCTTCAATATATTGGCTAAAGGAAAAGAAAATGTGACTTTAGGGTGCCACAGCACTTGAACCATCAGAGAAAGAGTTTGGCAGGGTTTTGTAGCAGCCAAGCTAGCCTCAGTATAGGGAGGGAAGATCAATATGGAGAGAGATCCTTCTGCTTTCAGGACCAGTAAGAGTACAAAAGATAGTCACTGCTCTTCAAAATTGCTAGTTCAGTAAGTTCCCACTTCTCAACAATTTTAGCACTAAATTTATGAGCCATATGACAGTACTGTAAATTAATTTTAGAACAACCCATAGATGATATATAGGTGATGGGATAGCCCTACCTTGTCTCAGATGATTAATTGCCATACTTATTTTGCTACAAGAAGCAATGTTACTACTCTGAAATAATAAACAAGGTCGATCCCATATCCATTCTATATTGAAAACCATGCACATGATTATCACAGATGGATACTCTCCCAAACTGTAAAACTTACAATTACATGTTTTGTTATATAGATCCTTCTCATCTCTCTTTTAAAATAATAGACAAGTAGACAGCCTGGGCAACTGATTTAAAATTCATTGCCGCACAAAAGGCATCAGACAAAGAAACAGTTAAGAAGTTTGCCCTCATTCAAAGGAAAGATTTTTTAGGATAGTTGTGATTCACATATAACTATCCTTTGTCAAGCCCACATAGTCTGAGGGAAAAAACCACCATCTCTTATATTCTTTTTTACAGCTTAGCCATCCTGACTCTGACTACAGCAAGCTCCTACAGGCCGTTTCTGACAGACTCTGGCTATTCCTGCTGGAATATGACTGCAAGTATTTCCTTGCTGCCTCTGACCACAGGTTTTCACCTGGCTCAACTATGACTACAGGCCCCAAGAGCAGCCCGACATCCATCAGACCCAGGCTGACCCCACAGATCTCCTGCAGCAGCAGCAGCTCTCTCCCTTGTTTCACTCTTCTTTGTGTCTCTCTGGCTCATTCCTTCTTCCCCAGGGCTCCTCTACCTCCACAAGGTCCTCTTCCTCCAGGCTGGCCAATCCACCCCTTTTATCACACTTATCTTTATTAGTCACAGCTGTGACCCATTAAGGCCAAGGCTGTTTTTCTTCTTTGGTAATCAGTACAGCTGTGACTTAACAGGGCTGAGGTCGCTTGTAATCCCTTCCACACCTACACCTATCCACCATGAAAAATGGAGAAAGAACTTCTCCAAAAAATTTCAATTAGACTTTGCCTGAGTAACACCAAAGGTGTCATAATCATAATATGATTTTTAACAGAAGGATAAACAAACATGGATTTTAAATTTTATATGTGCCTCTGAATCGAGCAGTGCTTATATAACTTTTTAAATTAGTATAAATACAATCCCATGTGTAGACAGATGTTGATTTAACTTGGAATGAGTAAACCAATCTGTTTAACTCTCAGAAACACTATTTAAATTAGTGTATCCTTCAGTGTTTGCAAAACACCTGTTTTGAAAAGCATTTCAGTGCGGGGCTGTACATACAGCTATAGCTACATTCTCCTCCCAAACTCCTGCATTTCATTTCCATAAAGTTGGTAACAAAGAGAATACATTCCACCTATCACTTCTAAAACAAGAATTTAAATAATACCTTACTAAGGAAAACAATTGAACCAGAAACTCACATTGAAAAATATGAGCAAAGCCAAACCCCTAGCATACAGCTCAGCTGAATCCAAACTCCAGCACTCCATCATCCTTAGAAATACTGCAGAATAAAATTTGCCAGTCAATAAATATTTTTCAGTATTTGAATAAATATGGAAACCGCATTATCAATATCTAAAATAACAAGGGTAAAATAATATTAATATAATAAAATCACATTGGTTTGTTATAGGCACCTGTGAGAGGAAATTATTTTGCCATAAGACAGATGATTCTCTTGATAATTTGATTAAGGGACATTTACTCTCATTTTTCACCATTAATGTCACAGCATGAGTATAATAGAAAAATCTTAGTTTCAAAATACTTCATCTGACATCTAGAAATTAATTATATTTCATCCTGTTACTGAGAAAGTTCTCTGAGAACTGAAAGTTTAGTTCCTTTACATCAGAAAGATCTCTGAGAATCAGTCCAGGGATTTAAATTTAATAGTTATACGACAACCACTATATCTTTCACTGAATAAGACCACACAAAAAACCAAAGATATTTGATCACTTCTTTTTTCAGAGCCTATCCAGCCATGAGTAGGTATAACTACAGTAAAATAAAAATAACCAACCAAAGCCAACAGTTATGTAAGACAAATGAACAGTTGAAAAGTTAGCTCTCATTTGAAGAAAAAGCTTTTTTGAGCTGTTATTCAAATAAAGGCACCTTTTTTCAATTCCAACATATTTGGAATGAAAAAAATTTCTAGACTGCATTTAAAATGAAGTTTCATCTATTCCAACAACTTCATACCTGAACAGTCAAGTGTAAAAGTGTCTGGCTTGAACTGCCAGTAACCAAAAGACCTGGCTAATTTAAAGATTTTCACACAGACCTCAGAATTTCATCTGAACACAAGCCTTTGAAAAGGGCATATTTCACTCTGCTGGGCTCGTGTGGAAAAGAGCAGCATCTACCTAAGGAGCAGCTGAAATTTCTCTTCATGCTACAACACGACAACATGCTGCTTCTTACAGATCTGATTATAAAAATATTAGGAAATTCATTGTTCTCTTTAAAGCCTCCACAGCTATGCCATCATCTGGTATATGCTACCAACTGGTGTCACCAGCATGAGGCTGGGAAAGCCTGCTGGCTTGTTTGAACTCTGGTGTGGCCCTTCTGTTTTCTTTTGGGTGGCTTTCAAAAGCTCCCATCTCCTTTAGGCAAGTGCTCAGCATGTGCAGGGCAGAAAATCCCTTTGCTTGTATCCAGCACAGGGAGCAGCTGAGGGAGCCCCACCAGGAGAGGAAAGCTGGATGAGGGACCAGTGAAACACAGGGGCTTCTACAACTATTTCCTAAGTATTTTGCTCATGGAATGTTTTAAGTTGGCTTATCAAGAATTTTGGAATGTATTCCAAAGTACAGCTCTGCTCCCAATCGGAAACACACAGAGATTCACATCCTGCTCATTTCCACTGAGGCACTGTACTACACTCAGGGGCAAGGCAGGGCAAAAGAATCTCTATGTCTGTCTGCTTCCTCCTCATCCTTCTGATCTGGCCACTGTGCCTCTCAAGAGGCACATAAATAAACAAGCAAGCAAGCTGATGCCCTCAGCAGCTGCTAAAGAAAATGTGTCTCCAAAGTTCTGATGTATTTTTCACTCCAAGCATAGAGTTGTTTCAACAAAACCCCAAATCATCTGAATCTTTTTGTTCCCAAAACATAGGTCAAAATCATGAGTAAGCAGAAATGATAACAGATGTTGACATTTCAGCATTTGGCTGTGGCAAAATCTATATAAATAGGAACTGCAGAAGACTTAACTGTCTGTGGTGGCCCATACAGCATCAGGAGCCAGAGCTCCTGAAGGCAAATCCTTTGGGAGGAAGGGTCTGTCCCTCCAACAACCTGAACAAAGGCTGCAGATTGAGTTGCTGGAGATACATCCCAGGCCTTCATGTTCTGGGCCTGTATTAGCAGTCTCATCATACTGTGGATGTCACTGAATTTAATTAAAAGAGGTATCAGAAGTCCAGTCTATTTTTTATATTTTAAAAGCTCAGGCAATAGTGTCAAAACCCCAGAGAAGCCAAATTAGACATAAAACCCTCTTAGGTCAATGAAATCACCCAAAAGTAAATCTTGCACTTAGACTAGATTTTAATGGATATATTAATTCATTAAATCTGCAGCTCAGCCAGCTTACATTAAACATCATTTTCACAAGTAACAGTTTTTTCCCTGTTAAAGAAAGTATATGCACCCCATTTAAAATAAAACTGATATGACAGGCCTTCATAGAATTAATTAATGTCACATCTTGAGAGAAAGGTGAATGAAGGGCATTTTAAGCCAAGAATAAAAAAAAAAAAAAAATTTGTTTCACATAATCAGAGATGTTGTTCTGTGGATCACAGAACACATACATGCAAATAGAAATTCCTAACAAGCACACAAAAAAAGCAAGTGTCATAGCCATAACTGGACAATAACCTACTTTTGGAAAATATATTTAAGATAATTTGGGCAAGAAACTTACTTTAATTGCACTGCTATAAGCATTTATCTAGATTGTGAGCTATTTCAAGAGGCCTTGCGGTTCTAAAAAAATCTTAGAAAACCATTCCTACAGGAATTATATTCATACACACTTAACTTACTCAGATCATGGGCTGTATAAATTCTTACTTTTAAACCTGAGAACTTTGTTAGTGCATGCACATTCTGAGAGCTTTTCTCTGACAAGGCAATGTTGACTCATATGGCCAAATTTTTGGGTTGGATTAGAAAACCTACTGTGCAGACAGAGCACTGAGCTGGTTCTTTGAAAGTGCATTTATTACAGCAGTCTCTGCAAGAGGGAAAGCTCTTCACCCACACTTGCTTTGGGTTTTGGCAAAGCCACCCCTGTTATGACATGTTTCATACAGAGCAGCTTTGCAGATCTACCAGGATTGTTGTCATGGCCATGGTGCCCTAAGGGTTTGTGCCTCTAGGAAGGCAAACTTTGGGGGCAGAGTTTAATCTCCATCAGGCTGACAGACATCATGCAGGGGAAGAAACACCTTCTAGGAACAAAAACCTTTCTGAAACAGAATTAATCATCTTCTAAGCTGAATGTGAGCGGTAAGACACGGGACTCAAGTCACCACTTCAGACACCTGAAAGAAAAGCCAGCTGACATCTGGGGCAACATAAACAGTGTTAGGAAAATCTGATTATGTAATTGACTTTTGGCCCAAGCTCAAGGCACAAAAATACAGCATCCTTCTGCAGTCTGTAATAATTTTTAAGTGAGATTCATGTATAGACATCTTTGTTCTCCCTCTTTTACCCAACATCTGGAAGTGCAGAGCCACGAGAATGGAGACTTGGGGCCCAAACTGTTGTGCAAGCTGGGATGTGTGCAGCCCTGGCTGGATCTAGTAAATTCTTTAGGGGAAGCATCCAGATTGGAGGCTTTAAGGCAAGTTAGTGAGTTGAACATGGCTCCTGAGGGTGCAAGTTTTGGATCAAGGAAATAATGGATTTTCTGTTATAATTTCACCAGAGTGTTCTCTTTCTCTATTAAAACCAAATCTCAGATATTTTATATTCTGAAACCTCTGTGGTAAAAAAAGAAATAAAATCCTGAAACTTCATCTCATGGGCTGCCTTTCAGTATAAGTCTATACTGAATGAACTCCCCACAATTCCAAAGTTACAAATCCTATTTGCTGAAGATCAGGCATCAGGGTTTTTTCTCCTCATAAAGAGAGAAAATTAACTCCAGATAACTAGAATAAAGCAGCCAGAGCTTCCCCATACATTCCTTTCTGGGATATGGTACACAGTACTAACTTTTTTTAATGTACCAGAAACAGCAGAAAATTGGCATATTTGTCTTTACAGACATACGAACTGTACCATGATTAAACCAAACTGCTTATAGTTCTTTTTTAGCTGTTTTCTTTCACACAGAAATATTATGAAGCTATACCTAATCATACCTAAACAGTGTGTTACTGTTTGTTTGGGGCTGTTGGAAAGAGAATTATGCTTGTTTTTCCAAAGGCACAGGAGATCTTCCATATTCAACTCATCTCTTACATTCTGCTTGTGTAGGTCTGTGGAGGCATCACCAGAGGGAAATAATAATGGAAATTAGAAATGAAGCAGACTGCTAAAAACAAAATTAAAGACCTCCGAGAAATTACAGTCTTCAAATTTGATTTTTTAAAAACTGACAGCCTGCTGAAACTCAGAGAAAGATAAACACATTATGTTCAACTTCTGGGTATCTGCCTTACAGTGACAAGAAAATATCCTTACTTCAAGAAAATGCACTTAAGAAAAAGGAAATAAGAAACTGAATGTAAGGATGGCTGGAAATAAAACAATTTCAAAGGCTTTGACATCAAACAGTTTATTATCATCTGCTTTATAATTGCATCTGCTAGATTTCTAATCTATCAGAAATAGAGAGATTCTGAGCTTCTCATGGGAACAGTCAGGTTTTAATGAGAAATGCAGATGTGAAAGTTAAGCTCTTGCTTATCAAGAAAGAGTGAGGGAGTGGGGGAAGGAGATGGTGATCTTGCAAGATAGAAAAGAATTCTACTACAAAGGCTTCTCTTTCCAAATGCAAAAAAAAACCCACAAACTTCTGTTGTGAATCATTTCATTAAAAAAAGGAGATCTGGTTTAAACAGCTTTCAGTCCAATTTTAAGAAAAACTGAATGAAAAAAACTCAAAGACAAAAACTGGTTAGTGACAAGAAGAAGCCTTGGCACACTTCTGCATTTAACACTGTCAAAACTATTTTAACCAGGACAGTAAAAACATGTAGCTTTACAGCAGTACTGAAAGGAATTAATGAGGTATTTTGCATGTTAATTTTCCAAGAATATGTGGAAGGACGGCAAGAGGAAAAGTATATGGTTTTGGGTTTTAACAAGGAATAACCTGGGCTAACAGAACAAGAGTGCATAGCTCAAAAGCAGCTGAGAAGGCACATGGATGCACTGTGGAAAATCAGTTTGCTTGGGAGGAAATGTTTCCACAGAGAGGGGCTAACAGGAACTGGCTGGAATAAGACAGGAGAAAAGTCTTTGTAGAAGAAAGTGGCGCCAAAAGAAAAGAATTTGGCATTTTCACACCCATGGACAGATGCAGTGAATTGGTTTCTGCAATGGAGATGGAGATAGATACAGGGCCTGGATATTGCAAAGTCACGGATGAGGGGTGATATGCACAATGGGGCCTAAAGAGCCAACACAAGGCAGGGATTTCTGCACAGCCAAAAGGGAAACAATGTAAATGAGAACCTGATGGTGGGGAAGAAGGGTCCTGGGTGGCTGTGCTGAACAAACACTGGCTGTACATGGGCAGGTGGAGACAAGGACATGCAGCTGTGGGGCTGCCACCAGCCCAGGTGGGGACAGCAGGTGACCTTGTGCTCTGGGACAGCTCTGCCTGGTGTGATGTGTGTAAGGGGAAAAGCTCTCAGAAAAGTGGTTGAATCTGCATAAATGAAGCTTTGTAACTAGTTTTTCTCTTTAGGGGTTTCAGTGAAATCAAGACACAGGAACTGACTCCACTGTCTCCAGATAAATGGTAATGGGTAAACTGGAGAAGCTTAGTAACAAAAACATGAATTTTGGATACTTGCATGGGCCATGAGGTTTTATTGAGCAGCATCCTCATTGCAATGATGGTGTCAATAAAAAAAATAGCAGGGAGCTTCAGGAGAATGATAAGGGAGGGAAAGTCAGGGACACAGGAGAGATTTTGAGATGAATTAGATGAAGGTCACTGGGATATTGGTGAGGATAAGATCAGACTCTGTGCAGGCAAGAAACTTCTACATCCAGTGCCCAGAGATAAAAGGCAGAGTTGTGAGAGGGGAAGGGAAGGCAAGCCAAGGGCTGGGGTAAAGTCAAATCATTTATAGCCAGTTGTCTCAGAAAGGGCACATGAAAAGGGAGAAGTGGAAAATGGATGTGATTAGAATTGAAAGGCTGTGAGAAGGAATTGTCTAATCTGCTTGAAAGAAAAGTGAGCTGTAAGACAAAGACAGAGGACTGCATTGTTTCCCACCATAAAGGCTCTTGGGTTGGATCTGGTAAATCAGCCTTTGTTTCAATTCTCTGGTGGTAGTGTTTAATCTCAAGCAATTATCATTGCTTTGCAGTATTCTCTGCATCTCCCCTAACTAAAACAATATAACAGTGAATAGGAAGACATTTTAAGGGATTCATCAATTCAAATATTTATAATTTAGACAGAATCTCTTAGTTTCTGGTTTTTTTTGAAACAAATCCCCATGACTTTTGTTTTTCCTTAGCTGTATTTTACTTAACCTTGCACAAGCTGTTTAATCTATATTCAACATAATTTTTTGCCATTAATCATATCAGCCTGATTTCTTGTCTGTGGTTTGGTAACTACACCCTTCTAAAGTGCAACCTAAAAATTCATGCTAAATGTAATGTTCATTAAACATTTTTTTAATTTTTCCCCAACAAGTATGAGAATTTCAAATACATGAGTGAATTTATTTTTGTTTTTTGTATAGGTAGGACTTAAAAATCACAGGTTAACATAGACTGGAAGAATCCTTATGAGGTCTCCAGGATTATCAGCAGTATGGAATTTCATCTTAAATGTCTGTGAGGCTAGGAAGAGAAATTCCATCAAAAATACAGAATACAGGATTTGTCCACTTAAAACCTCTTAAAATACGGCCAAGTTGCTGGAATTAGGGCTAAGAACAATATTACTGGCTGTAAAGCTCATCTTTCCTTATGAGAGGACAAAAAGTGAATGGAACATCTCAATAGTGATGCTGGAAAATAAACACTTCTAGGCAGAGCTGGATGGAATATTTATACAACCTCTATAAAAAGTCATTTCTGCTTTGACACAGGGAGAAAAGTACCTTGGAGTGCAGCAAATCCAGTTTTACTTCTTAAACTATTTCACATTTGCTGCACTGATTCAGCTGAAGTCAATGCAGGCTGTAAGCACAAACAAAATGCTTTTTGGTGTTTCTTCTGTGCTAAAAGTTAAGCACACTGGATTACAAATCCTATTTTCACTGCTTGTAGTTCTTTGCAGGGATACTAAACCTTGCAAATCAACTCCAGTTCATGAAGGTTACCTACACTCATGATTCACATCCTATTTTTAGCTATAAAATATAAGAATACAAATTGGAAATATCAAAAGTGTCCAGTGGTGATTTAGCTCTGCTGCCATTAAAGTCAGTCTTCTAATTCGCCCTGGACAAAATAAAGTTAGTTAAATCCAAAGCAATTGCAAAAATCTACTCAAGTGTTATAAAGTGCATGGTTACTCACTAGATCAAAGGAGGTTTTAAAACAATCCTTAGGAGAAAGGGGTCAGCTTATTCTTTCATTAAAAATAATGGAAAATACACACTGGTCCCTACTGCAGTGGAGAGATACCAGGTTCTTGTGTATATTTGTACATTCTGGGGAAATGGGCCTTGTTTGACTAAATTTAGCAGCTTTTTCCTGTGTGCTACTCTTGTAAATGAAAACACAATCCCTGTAGGCAATCTCACAATATCCCTTTGTCACAAACTTAAAGATCTCTATACAATTCCTATAAAGACCAAACACCCATATTCCCTATTTATGGTCCCTGATGTCTGTTTGCTGAGTGAGGTTTTTTTCTCCTTCAAGCAGACCGAACTTACACAACCCTACTGTGTATGTATGTAAGGGACATGATGGCCAATTGCCAGGAAATGCATTACCATGAACAGCTTCTAAAATTATTGCCACTGGTTTTTTCAACCAGAATTGGAACTGCTTCTTCTGGAATGTACCTGTACACGAGAAAAGGAAAGCTCTGCTTTGTACCACTCATCTTGGATTCTCTGTCTTCCAGTTTCCAACTTGTAGAATTAATATTTCAGACAGAGATTTTCTCCAATGATATTCACTTGATTTACATTACTTAAGCATCTTTCAGGCCTGTGTAACTATCAGAAAAAAATGCAAGATGAAAATTTAAGTTTCGCAGTGGTCACAAGTTTCAGACGAAATAATTTTTTTACTGTTACTCTGAGGGCTAAGGAAAATCAGAATTCACATTTGACATATCCACATAGCAAATGCTATTCCCCCCTGAGTGCTCCTAAATTTTGTCTAAAGAACCCCAATCTCTGCAGACAGCAATAGGGTTCCCTCTGCAGGCAGACCACCCTGGCCAGCAGTGCTGGTGCCCCACCACACAGCCCAGGCAGGGATTAAACTGGAATTCAATCATGAAACCTGTATAAAACACTGTAGAAATTCCAGGGTGAGACGGTTTCTCTGGTGCTCAAATCTGTCCCTATCCTGTGGCTGCTGGAGCAGCAGAGCAGAGGTGTCACAGAATCACAGAATCACAGAAGTTCAAGACTGGAAGAGACCTATAAGATCATCAAGTCCAGCCGATGTTCTAACTGTTCAACTAGATCATGGCAGCAAGTGCCACATCCAGTCTTTTTTTGAACTCTTCAAGGGATGATGACTCCACCACCTCACTGGGTAAATGATTCCAGTATCTGACCACTCTTTCTGTGAAATATTTCCTTCTTAATTCTAACTTACATCTCACTTGGCGCAGCTTGAGACTGTGTCCTCTTGTTCTATCCGTTGTCGCCCGGAGAAAGAGGCCGACCCCCAGCTCACCACAGCCACCCTTCAGGAAGTTGTAGAGAGTGATGAGGTCACCCCTTAGTCTCCTTTTCTCCAGGCTGAACAACCCCAGCTCCCTCAGTCGCTCTTCATATGGCTTGTATTCCAAGCCCCTTATTAGTCTCGTTGCCCTCCTCTGGACACGCTCAAGTAACTCGATGTCCCTCCTAAAGTGAGGGGCCCAGAACTGGGTACAATACTCCAGGTGAGGCCTCACCAGTGCCGAGTACAGTGGAAGAATGACCTCTCTGCTCCTGCTGGCCATTCCATTCCTGATACTGGCCAGGATGGCATTGGCCCTCTTGGCCACCTGGGCACACTGCTGGCTCATATTCAATCGACTGTCAACCAGCACCCCCAGGTCCCTTTCCACCTGGGCACTATCCAGCCATTCCGTCCCCAGCTTATATCGGTGCAGGGGGTTATTGTGGCCGAAGTGCAGTACTCGGCACTTGGACTTATTGAAGTTCATCCCGTTTGATTCTGCCCATGCGTCTAACCGTTCCAAGTCTCTCTGGAGACCCCTACACCCCTCTAGCAGATCTACACTCTTTCCCAATTTAGTGTCATCAGCGAATTTACTAATTTCACCTCCATCCCCAGGAGCTCAGGGCTCCTGATCCTCCCTCACAGCAACATCCCAGGAGAGATGTTCCACCAGGAGCTGGAGTGAGTGACTGACCTCTCAGAGATGGCTGCAGGGCCTGACAAGGTGATGACACCCTGCATCTTTATTTTTACTGCATCAGCTGACTGGAAGGATCATATCTCAAGCATTTTAAATGAACAAAGGTCACAGACATGCAAATGTCAAAAATAAGATGTGTTAAAGTGGAGCCAGGGATGTCTCAGTGAATAACTCAATTGACTCTCCCGGATTAACTGAATTCTTTTTTTCATTATACCAATGTTAGTTGTTAAGAAACAATTTCTAATTTACTTATTTACATTTTTAATTATCTACATTGGACAAAGAGATTTCACTTTCATCATGTTTTAAATAAATGAAATATTCTTGTTTTATGAATTACTTGAAAAATACTGCAGATGTTAACTGAATTCCACTTGAATACCACCACAGAAGTTGAAAATTTTCGTCTCTCCTGTTCAATACCTCACTATAACTGTTAATTTTTCTGTGCTTGTCTGTATACAGAGAATTTAAAAGAAATGTTTCACTGCATTCACAAAAGAACTAATGAGTATCATTGTGAATATAAAGAAAATGAAAAGTTGAAAGAGGCAAAAGCAGAGTTCTACAAATGAATGAATTTAAGATTTATTTTATGTATTTACTGAAACACCACAAAAAATTCCCACTTCCTTGTAGATGATTTTTCATTCTCTACCTTCATCTTTTTAAAAAGATTGTTCTCCAGCTGTGATGCTTTGACTGTGAAAATACTAACAAAAAGCAATTCCACCCAAACAAAACCTATGCAAGGTACTGACAACTCATCCGTTAAAAATGCAAGAAATAGAATTTTCTTTTCAAGGAAAGATATTCAGAAAAAGAAAAGAATCTAGGAGTGCTATTTTCCTTCTTTCTGTTCCTTTTCTTTCTATAATAAAAGTATTTTATAGTTGTGACCTTCTATACTCATAGGTTCTTTCATTTTCCTTTTTTTGTTTTGAAAATGCTCCAATATGGCTGCACTGCAGCATCATCGAGTTTCTTTATTTGACATACCTATTTCATTTCTCATTCAAAAGCAAACTGAAAACATAGTCAAACCTCTTGCTCTTGATGAAAAGAGATTAAAGTTATCAGCTATTTTGGAAAGTTTCTGACATCTGGGCTTTTCAGTTCCTTCAATAAAAAACAAAACATTCTCAGCTGTGCAAAACCAAAACATTTCCTGGATAACTGCAAACAAACCAAGGTTTCCAAGCTGGTTCTGGTATGCCAAATGTCCTTAGGACCCATGGCTAGATCCAGATGTGCTGTGAAATGAAGATTCCCTTCATTAATCATCTCATTTTTTGTACCTTTATCAGCTTACAGGATATGCAAATAACTAACAACAAATATCAGGGCACACCTAATTAGAATTAAAAAAAAAAATTTAGGGGCCAAACAGATAATGCACTTTGTAAGGTATTTGAATGAGAAATAAAGCCATCTTCAGAAGATTTCTTGTCCTATTTAGTCATGTATTGCTGCTTTGGGAAATAACTTTGAAGTGTCTATTCTGCCAGTGGAAGGCAAAAATATTTTGTTTCATCGTTTATTTATACTTTTAGATGGGGAGCTGGAATTATTTTTCAGTAAGCATTGGCAGAGGAAACAAACTTGATAACATAACAGTTCTTGCCATCTGCACATACTTCACACGTTGTCATATAGAGTCACTTGGATAGGAAAACAAACAGAAAATTGCCGAGTTCTCTGAGTTATGTAAAACGCTCTGCTTGTCAGTACAATTCAAGAGTGCCCTCACCTACACTGAAGGAAAGATGTTAATCTAAATTTGACAGAAGTGTCTGCAAGAGGTTGGGAGGATTATCTGTGAAGTTTAATAGTAGCAGCAGTTTAGGACATATTTAGACCTTCTCACTTGCACGAGGCAAACTTCAGGAGTGGAACGAGCCATCTGCTTCTGCACAGAACGGCCTTTAAAAAGTAATCTTTCTGTCAGGCACTGCTTGACTCATTCTCAGAACCTCTTCTGATGGAAAACCACCAGCCTATAGCACCTGAGAGTATTGTCTTCTGTGGCTGTCAGAGAAGGAGGCTCACTGTTTCTTCCCGGTTCCTCTGCAAGTGCATTGGCAGCAGCACCTTTGTGCAGTCTGCTACCTTTTGCTGGCTTTTCCTGAAATCACACCTTCCCTTTGCACTACCAGCAGCCTAAGGACTATCTTAACTTGATTCTGGTCCTGCAAAGAGACTAAAGTCAAGCTCAAGCCCACGCTTTAATCTGAATGGTTACATCCATTTTACCAGATTCTGGAGCAGTCTGGGTGCATTCTGTGGCCAAATCCTTCCTATAACAATGAAAGGTCTCCAGCATCACTTTTTTTTTATCCCTGTTTCCCGCCACACTCATGAGCAGGCACTGACATCACAGTAGGCCCTCCTTGGAGAGAAAATCTAGGGTGGGCAGCAGCCCATGGTCATTTCCAGTAGGGTTTGCCATCTGAACAAATGGGGTACAGCACCCATCCAGCAGGACAGGACACCCCCCCACCCTGCAGTTCAGGTGCTAGAACCACTGCTATCAAGGACAGCACATCCCAGAATATGTTAACTGTGTCACTGGTACAGTGATACAGAAATTCTATAGGGGGAAAAAACCCAACAAAACAAAAAACATCAGCAAAAGCAACATAACACCTAAAGTTTTATAGAAACCTTTAACAAAAGATTATTTTTTGGGAAAAAATAAGCATCTTATCCCACACAAAGGATATGTCTTATCACTCCCTGCTGTGGTTGTAAAACTGTCAATCAAATCAGATTAAGTCTTATAACATAATAACTACATATCATGGTTTGGTTACAGGCTGGAAGTCATCTGGACTAGTAGTAAAATGCACAAAAAAACCAAACCCAAAAACCCAAAACAAACCAAAACTGCCTCCCAAACATAATCCTTCACAGTGCCATAAAACAGTCAAATAGACTTTTGAGAGATCATGCAACTGAGATTATTCTTACTCAACAACACAGTTTTTGTCCTTTCTTTCTGTCTTGAGGTTAAGCAAGCTAGCATAACAGGTATTGTAAACAGCACTTAAAATGAACTGCCTGTGCATGATGTATTCTGGGGGAAAAGCCAGAACAGATGAGGAATACATTTGAATACTAAGGTAGAGTCACTTCCACCCCAAACCCTCTTCCCTACAGAAATATCTGGCATCTTTAATAAAATACATTCCTAGTAGTTAATTGAACACACCTTCCTGCAGCTTAAGGAAAAAATGTCTTAGTAAATATATCAAGATGATAAAGGAGATATATTTAGAAATCCTGTGATATGAAAATACAATCACAGCATCCTTTCAAACAGTACAAGGGAGATCATCTGAAAGAGTCACTTGGAAGCTTAGGCTCACACAGGAAGATTGCTGGTGTCTGTATTATCAGCATTCCAAGCCAGGGGGGTTTCCAGTGCTGACATTGCTCTGACAAGTTTGGCTATGGCCAAATAAGGTGGGAGGAAATGTAAAAGGCTTTGGGTGTTGGATAATCATTTTGTTGGGATTGCACTCAGAGGATGCAAAACAGAAGAAATAGGAAAAATATCAAGAGATAGCAGTTGCCATCCTGTACTTAATGCAGAAATTTCATAGATCTTGTAGAAGCTTCCTTGTGTTCCTACACATATTGGCCAATGTCCTCTCCTCTGCTGCAGGGGCCAGCGAGAGATGTCAAGGCAGCTGTAGGTATGAGAATCTAAAAGCTGCTTGCTGGAATTCCAGCCATGCTCATGGGGGTTCTCTTGTCCCCTGTGTGCGCAGAGAGGAGGAGCCCAGAGCTCTCACTGGCAGCGGGGCTCCAGCTCAGCAGGGAGAGAGCAGGAGGGAGCCTCAGGCTGAGCACAGGGGCAGCACCCAGCTCACACACACGGGGAGGCTGCACAGCACCTGGCCACGAGGGGGAAACTGGGCAGCCCTCAAAAATTCATCTCACCCGTAATGGGACACTGGAACTGTGTAAAAGCTGAGAAAGGTAAAAAGATGGCCCTTGCACAAAGTATTTGCCAAATTGCTTCTGCCCACGTGAATGGAAGAGGGATGTGAAGCCATTCTTGACCACTTGACTGGTTTTAAAATGTCAGACTATTAGAAAAGCAGCAAGGAATAATACTTGACATACAAAATTCAGTAATCCAACTATTTGGCCGTGGAGCAGGTGTTACAAATTTTTCTACTGGGAGACTGCCACAAAGAATGTCCAGGTTTTGCAATAGACTCTTGGCATTTCTGTGGATTACAGCCATGGTCTTACATGGTGAAATGGTGATGGAAATGCTGATGACACACACAAAGAAAAAATAGAGAAATGGACAGTCCTGGAACAAACCCCTATGTTTTAAAGCTCATGCTAGATATTGCAAATTTGTAGCTTTTTCAGAAACTATGGAATTCACAGATAACATTCCATCATTTTAATCATCAACAATGTAAAGTGAAGTAGAACCAGGAAAGTTAAGACACCTAAATACAGAGATGATACCTTCCTTTCTTTTGATTTTGTACATGAAAGGGGCTCACAGTCTAAAAAGTACATCAGCCCTCTCTGCACTTAAATAAAAACCTTAGAAGTCTAAGAAAATGTAATAAATGCAAGCTGTGGCTCCAAAAATGAAAATAATTCAATTTTGGACACTCGATTCACCTCAGTGTCAGCAACAAAAACAAAAAACCATCTGTGTTCCTAAACTTTCTTATCAATTCAAGACTCCACAGGGACCAGCGTCCTGCACTTACAGCAGGTAACAGAAACTAAATGCTTCCCAGTTAATAGGGAGATACTTTGCAATGTATCAAATTATGGCTGGAAAATTAGTTTATTACTTGCATCTATCACACAAGATTAGGGCATGATGTAATCAGGAGGCAAAGACTTCTCAGGAGAAAAAAAATTATCTGTGTACTTCAGTCTTTAGCCTGTCTCTTGTTTCTGGGATAACTCATGTTTTGATGCACTTAGTTGGCTGATCTAATGCAAAACATCTTGAGGAACACAGAACATATGGCTTGGGAGGTTGAACATGTGTAAGGAAGGAGAAATGAATTCTTCAAAAGTTCAGCTGCGATGAAACTGTCACAAGTGATGCACTTCTTATCTATTAAACATGTCACTATTAATGTCAAAACAACTCAGAGATAGGCTTAAACACAGTGAAAATCCCTTGAACAAAAATCCATGCTTTGATGAATTTCATGCATTTATCATATAGCAGTGTGTTATATACATAAATGCATTTTGCTTGGAAAATTAACTTACTCCATTTTTAATATGAGATATGGATATGATCTTCATAAAACTTTTTACTGAATTCCAGCTGCCTTTGCCTCTGCATGCCTTCCCCCACTAGAAAAGAACTCAAACCACATTCATACTTCAAACTGGACACTAGTGTTGCACTGTTTCAAAATATAATTATATAATTTAACCCTCTTACTAACAAAGAAAAATGTTATCAAAATACGTTTAAATCCTAAATCCTAAATTTCAAAGAAAGGCTATAAGAGACTGTTAGCAAAGCTAGGAATGGCTACAAAGACCATCTTCACTTATAGTTACCAATATGGCTTGGAGTGACAGGAAAAAACTGATCATGAGCACTAATTCCATTAGCTCTCGTTGCCCACGGTGCCTCTGTTTCTGAAGCAAAGACGTTTTTCCTGGTCTGGCAACAACTGATATGAGGAGTATGGTGTGAGGATGAGGTTGGACTGGCTGTAAAGGCAGGGCTAACACAGTCATGCCTTCTGTTGTGCTGCCTGTGGTACCAGAGGAAATGCAGAGAGCCTTTCAGAATCTCTTTGAAGCACTGCTGGAGTGGAGAGCTCTGCTGGTGCTGCTGTAGAGTGTGTGAGCAGGGAGTTTATACATGAAACTTTGAAACAGAAAAATTTTAACCTTTGTGGTAAAGATTGAAGGAAAGCTATGGGCCCACAAGACTGCAATAAAAGTTATGTATTTAATTCTTTTGTGTGGAAAGAAAAAAAAATGACCATGTGTGTTTCTGAAAGTACTAATTATTTTGCCAGGTTGAATCACAGCTGAGATGTATCACTGTCATTAACCTCATTGTTAATAGTCTTTTCAATAAATTATCACAGGGTGTTCCTTACAGCCCTTTCAACTTAACATAAAAGAAAATGATCTATCACATTTAAAGGCTTGAGAATCTGAGTCTTAACACAGAGATGAGTGAAGCAGCCCTCGGGGGCTACAGCGACTTGTGGACTGAAATGTAATGAAATCAAAGACAGCTCTATTGCAAGGCAGAGGGAAGCACAGCCTGGGATCTCCTACTGGCTGTGGCCACCACCAGCACCTGCAGCTCACCCTGGGCTGCACAGGAGGAGCAGGATGTGCACACAGAACTTGAATTTTTAATAGCAATGTGTATTGCACAACTGCCAGACTCCTGGTAAATCCATGGTTCAGCCACCTCACCCTTCTGCAATCTCACTCCTCTTCAGCCTGGATCTGCTGCCACAGAGCCCCTCCTGCCCCAGCCCCACCTCCTCCAGAGCCCCCTTGCTGGCTCCCCCAGGGCTTTCACCCACAGAGGAGAGTCCTACAAAACACACAAGGCTTTGGCATCTGCGTGGAAGCGGGAGGAGGAGAATCTCTGCTCACAGAGAAGCAGCCCTCTCCTAATCCCGTGGGACTCAGCCTCTGAAGGGGATGCAGGCTTGGCTGGCAGGGGCAGAGGCTGTACAGAACCCGGCCCCTGCACACATCGGGTGCACACAGACACTCTCAGGCTCTCATAACCATTCTAACATTCTCAATAATGCCCAATATCATTTTCTCTTCCAGTGCCTCAGCTTTAGAAGCTGCTCCTCAAAGCAGATTTAGATACTTGCTGATGACAGGCGACTACAGGGAATGTTGGGAGATTTTGTTGAAATCTTAAACTTTTCATTGTTTGTTTCTCACATATGCAGCTATGCCACACACCTTGTTGCTAAAACTATCATTTGAAAAAAAAGTGTCCTATCCATTTCACAAGTGCACTTAGTCACATGGAAGGAAAAAAAAAGAATGACCTTACTTGGGAGGATGGGGGAGGAAATCAATGTTTTAAGGGAAGATCAAAAAGAATTCATGCTTTAATTAGTCTCTTAAGTTCTAATGATAAACTAGTTTTGGGACGATTGGAGGATTCTGCATTCCTCCTCCTTGTATACTAAGATCTCCTTTCAAAGAAATTCTTTTATTTTCTCATTTTGGGGCAATACACCTGTACAGTTTGATAAACTCTATCTTTTCTAAGTTTGTTATTTCCTTAATCCAAAAAGAGTTAAAATACAGAAGAATTATTTTATATGTGCAGACCTGCTGAATTCTGACATTTTGCAGAGGACAAGTACAAAATAAGAAAAAAAAAAAAAAACAAAAAAAAACAAAAAACCAAAGACCCCCAAAACCCCAGCTTTTAAGGCAAACACTGAGTCCTCCCTTAATCCAAAAGTGTTTCCCAAATCTGAAACTCTTGCAAACTGTGCAATAAAGCGTGCATTGCTGAGCAATGTCCTGCTCACCAAAATGGGAGGAGTTTGCTCTGCCGTAGCCAGGATGGAATGCTCACCACATCACACGGATGGATTTGGGCTCTGACCTCCTGAGGATGCCCAGACAAAGCTGCCTTGGGTCTGGCTCAGAGTTTTCACCAGGGAAGGGCACCAAGGAAATGCACTCCCTTGCAAAAGGGAGCAATGCAAGTTTCCAGCTATAATTAGACAAGTCATGGAACTTTTAATGAACTGTACTCATTAGTGATACAGCTAACCAAGGCAATTAAACCCTCTTACTATTCTGGTAGCTATAAGACTGATTATGGTGTTCTCTTCTCTTCCCTTTTTTGTAATTTTGCCTTTAACAATTAGAGCAGCTGCAGCAACCCAAACTAAAAGAAGCAGAGTTTTGTTGTGAGCTAATAAATTCTACTTTGTATTGCATACAGATCTTAATTATGCAAGATATTTTAATTTTTCACAAGGACATAGCACTAAAAAAGAAAAGATAAAAGAAATAAATTATTTGTGGAACATAAAGCAGACAGACTCTAGGTGGCAAAAACAGATAGCAATAAAAATGAGAAATAATTTGAAATTGGCTTTAACAAAGATAATTTTTGAACCTGTAATAAGTAAAAACATGAAAAGAGTGTCTAACAATGATTTAATTTCTTTCCGGCAATAGACTAAACAAAGTCTGCTTATTTTCATTTATGAAGTATAAAGTTGTAGCAGTGTCTGCTAAGCAGAAAAAAAACCCCAAACCAACACTAACTTTATTAAGGTAAAATCATTACTGTTATTTGCAATTTGGCAGTGCACAGAACCCTGGAATGACGTTCAGTCTGTTTCTGCTCCAATGTATGGTAACAAGCTTCATGAAGAATTTATAATCTGAGGGCAGGAGGAAATGAGAGTATATTCATTGTCATTGCTTTACAAAATAGTCAAAAATCCATTCTATTAAAGGAAATACTCTCCAACCTAGGTAGGCACTTAATTCCCCTTGAATAAAATGAATTTTTTAACTTAAGACTACATATGCTGAATCTCTGACATCACTCCTCAAGCCTAAAGAGGACGGGAATTAAGATCTTGCTGCATATTTCCTTTTTCATCCACCACTCTAGAGCTAGAAGAATTCACAGATGGAAATACTCAGACATTTTACACACAAAAAAAAATTAAGATACAGTATTTTCTAAAAAGAATCCTCTATAAACAGGTGTTGATGTTATTTCACTGGACACTGCTATATTTGGCCACTCTGGGCAGAAAAAATATTTAAAAACTGCACCCAGATAATGAAATTCATAAAAAATACAATTGAAAGACATGTGAAGGATTTTTTGAGAAATACAAGGCAGAGGTACCCCACATGTGGAACATGTGGAAATAGAGAGTTTTCCAAGTATAAATTCATATTTATTATCATTTATTATCATTATCAAATATCTCAGTTTGCACACTGCCTTAGTATTTAATATACTCTTAGTATGATAGAAAAGTATTTTAAATTTAGATGAAAAATGAGGAGTGTATCTCAATTTAAATAAACCCAGAGAATACCCACAGATAGGTATATAACAAAGCTAATTATAAATCTCCTATTTAGATGTAGTGCAGTTTGTTGGCTTCCTGAGGCTCCTGCATACAGAGATGCACAGAGAGCAGGATGCTTCATTACAGATAGAGGAAGGCACCAGTTTGAGGCAGAGAACAAAAGCAGAGTCCTGCATTCACAGGATTAAGCAGCCTGGAACATCCAGAGGCTCGTGCTAAACACAGATCATTATCTGCAAGAGAAACAGGATCCTTTGGAGACATTATTTTCTCACTACTATGAAGCAAAAAGATGAGGTGAGGACTCATCAGACCATTGGTCTTTTAACCCGCTCAGACAGAAGCTGAGATACGAAAATGTTAGGATAAAATTTAGCAAAAATATGTAACAATATTTAAACAATATTGTGTTATTATTTATCCAGCTGGCAGGGGATCTCAGTTTGTTCACATGCCAAATCATTGAAGCACCACTGGACATGTAAGGGCACATCTGAAGCAACAAAAGCTGAGCATTTTCTCAATCAGAAAGACAACATATCCCTTGACTGGAGATGCACTGGAGCATCAGTGCCGTGCAGGGGTGCCTGCTGCAGTGCTGCACAAGAGTCTGGTGTCTACAAATACTGAGGCAAGTTAAAACTACATGTCTCCTTCACTAGGGAAACACTATCTTCTCTCATGGCATTAAAAAATAAGGTTTTGTATTTTTTTCCTTCCACTCTATTAACATTCTATGTTAGTTTAACAAAGGATTCAGATTCTTTGTTAGTTAAACATAAGTTTAGCCCTCATTTTACATCTCTGTAAACAAAAACACTGTTTGGGGACATTTTTAAAATAGAATTCTTTTCCTCAAAGGAAAATGATCCTTTTTTATATAAGGAAAAAGAGATTCAGTAATTTTACTACATTTCAGCAATATTTAATTTTTTATTCTAAAGTTTAGAATTGTAATGTATTATTCAAAATTTTCCTTGCTAGAGCTGTACAGAACAGGCAAATTTCCTGAAACCAACAGAGAGGCTCCATTTCAAGCATTTTGCTGAACATGTTGGTTATAGCTTTATGTAAATTAATCAACAGGACAGCTATTCTTTTTCGTTTTGGCCACATGTGTATTTTGACTGAATTTTTTTAGAGATAACAATAGAAAGCGCATCATGTGAGATATGAGAATGTTTTAAATAGCTTATATCAGAACTAAAGCATTTGCTAATCCAGATACAGACAGGCAAATTCATTCACACAAACACATTTGTATTTCATTTTTTTTTCCCCAAAGGGCCCTCAAAATATGTGAATATTTCATATGTGAAGAATATGAATACTGAGTGTTTAAAACTGCAAGCAGGGTACTATAAAATGCCTGGATCTGAACTGAATGTACAGGGATGATTCACACAATCAGCCCTGCTATTGTGCAGTAGATTAATTCCCCCGAAACTCCTGGTACCTACCAACCACTGCACATCCCTTATGAAAAACACATAAGCCTGACACCTCTAAATTTATACTTTATAATCCAAATAATGCTCAGACTAGGGCTCAAATAGTAATCCCCCAGAAAATACACAGCTGTGCACTTGTCTAAGGAAGATAGGCCTGAAATACCTTGGGGTAATTAAGAACCAGTGGGTTACCAGGGAATACACATGACAGACAAGAAAATCCAGATCACAAACTGCACCCTTAATGAAAGCCCAACAAAATGGTAATGGCACCTGAACTGCCTTTTTTCCTCCGCTTAGAGAGGAGCTAATACTGAGAGAGAGCAGGCAAAAATATATCACCCTCTTTTTTGCTGTGAATAAATGAAACGCCTGATTCTGCCCTAAAACGCCTGATTCTGCCCTATAAATCCATTTAAGAAGCTAAAAAAGAAAACCAAAACCAACCAAAAATAAAATGTCAAAAAACATGCCATAGATTCAAATAAATAGCCCAACATCCCCCAGCTGGTGTTTGACATATCAAAAGCCAGAGGGGAGCAGAGCAGGGCTCAGCAGCCCAGGGATCCACAGCCTGGGACTGTGGCAGTGCCTGCACAAGGACAGAATCCACAGCCCAGGGGAAAGGAGTGGATGGAACCATTTTGCACTCTGCTGAGGTCAAGGCAGGTCTCCAGCTGTCCTGTTTTAGGAACTTTTGAGGTGTTAGTCCCAGCTACAGGTACCATGGCAGAGTTGTGTGCATGGTACAGAGCTCTCCTACCTTTGTACCAGTGGCCAGACTCACTCGTGCAATTTCTTGTCCCTCTGCCCCATCAAGGTTTGCCTGAATCCACACCACATGGTGTTATTTACAGCCACATACCTCTGATGTGACACAAACTTCCAATAAGAAATTTTCCTGGATATCTCTGCAATACTGCCACAAGAGAAGACCCCAGAAAATACACCAACATTGCCCCTGAATTACTTCTTCAAGTTGAATACTTCTCATGTTGTAGTGTAAAATGAGAGACAGAAGTGTTCATTCATCTGCCATGCAACATAACTGTAAACTTAGAATAAAGATATGCAACATACCATCTTTAATCATATCTAATTTATACAGAGAAGTTTAAAAAGGCAGAGCAATCACATGTGAAGTTTTCAGCAGTCATTTTCCCTACACTGCTCTTTTATTAGGAAATTGTATCACATTGTCAGAAATTTTAGATAAATCTTCCTTATTCTGAAAGGTCAGAGATCATCTCACCATTCTTTAAGAGGGGTAGAGTGCTAAATAAGAGAAGAAAGCGTAGATGGAAGCATCTGCTTCAGTTCTCCCAGAGTCCTGAGTGATAAAAATTACATTAGAAAAATTTCTTCATGCAATATTAAGCTGCTGTTCTACACTGAATTGTCATCTGCAACAGACAGAATTATCTATTGGCTATGACTTTATTACAGAAATTACTTTTTACTACAGTGTTAGCTCAAACAGATCCAACAATGAACTGCAGTCTGTCATCTAATACCATGGATTTTGCAGCCTTTGGATTAAAGCCTTTGAATGATAGCTTGGTGCCATGTTATGATGTGCTTGGATTTTTTTACTGCTGTTGGGCTTTTACTGAGTGCACATGGCTATACTGAGTTTATTTTCTAATCATAAAAACCAAGATGACGTCTTTAAAACAAAGAAAGTTTCATTCTTCTCTTCCTATCTGATGCTGACAATATTTAGTAATGAAAATCTGGTTTTTAGTAGCCTCTAAGTATTAATGAGTATTATTTATTATAAATAACAACAGTGTAAAAGACATGGAAAAAGAATGGATCACAGTGTTCAAGTCTAGGTGGATATTGAAGGTTTGCACAGATCTTGTGGAATATAAAATATTCTAATGGCAGCTTCAACTTTGGCCTGTAAAATCAGACAAGTGCACACACAGATATTAACACACCATGGACTCCAGGAAAGCAAATGCCTCAGCAGCAAAGGAGATCAATCATTGCCTCAAAGAACTTCCTCAACAGAAATTTATGTCCCCCCAGAGTGCTTGGCCCCCTTTGGCCCTGTGTCACTCCTGGCACCTGCCACTGTCCTGCAGAAATCTCCTGACACCAACATTTGCAAAACCAACAAACACAAACACACTCTGAATTCCTGATTTAAGAAGATACATTAAGTTTTACAGGATAACATGAGGCATCTAGCTCAGGAAGTGATGATAAACAACATCTCAGAGAAATAAAGAGCCTTTGATTCTTAGTGTTGTCAAAACAGATCTTCCTGGGCAAATGGACTGCAAAGGACTCTTTCAAAATGGGCCCCACACATTGTCAGGAAGATTACAGACTGATAGAAATCACATTTGCAGCATTCATACTGCAACCAGTTTGAGTTTAAATTATGGATTCATTTGTAATCTAAAAGCATTTTAATCTCTAAGTTCATGGTAAATTATCAATAGTTTATTTTTATTAACATGATAAGTAACTGATGTAAATTCATTTTACTGTAGAACTATTCATACATAAATACTTTGTTTTAGGCTGAAGTCTAGATGGCTTAAAGAGATTTAGGTCAGTTAATAATTTGAGCCAGCATATTAGAGAAGTTTTACTGTGCAATTACCAAGTGACTTAAAGTTATTTCTTTTCTTATTATAGCCTGAAAGTTCCTACCTATCATTTCTTTTCCTATTGCCCTAAATTCTGATAATTTTAATTTCTCTTCTCTTTAATTAAGCTACCCTTGGGCTTAAAAACTCTGAAAGTTTTTCCATTTCATTTTTTTAATAATTAAAACTGATTCAATTTGTTTCAAAGGTCTGATGTTTAAACAGGCAACATTCTCATAAACCCTCAGCTCTGATTGTAATAAGAAATATATTTGTCACCTTAACTTTGTAATGTATTTGGAATGAACTGTTCATTGCACCACTCTTTCAATTTTTTCAGTCAAAGTAAATTAATGTGTGTTCACAGCTTGAAAAGTGCTGTACTGCAAGGCATACTCATATTAATATGTGTTAAGCTTTCTGGAAGCTAAAACAAAACTGTGGTCCTGATCTGGTGTCTTCACACTTGAGAAATGTGAAGTTAAAATAGGCAGCTTCTCTAACCATACACCATATCAACACATATTGCATAAGAGGGCTTGCAGAACTTATAAAACTGTTTTAGGAAAAAGTTTCAGATGGAAAATGGAAGCTTCCAGCCTTAAAAGAGGAAGTCAGAAAAAACCTGACTTGTTACCTCTTATTCTTAGAAAATGAACTTTGCCAAGTTTTACCCTACCCTTTCATACTCTGGCCAAAATAAATCTTTTTTTTTTTTTTTTTTTTCTTTTTGCTGTTCACAGCAAAATGGTCATTCTGGAAACTCCATGTTTCACCAGTTGCTTCTTTTTTCACACTGACACACCCTAAGCAGGCACCAAGCACTGAGAAAATGGAAGTACAAAAGGAAAACAAGAAGCATAAAAAATTAAAAATTATGAACCACAGATTTCACTTGTATTAACAAGATGCAAAATATAACATTTTGTTTAAGACCCTGACACAGTTCTCAAACAGCTTGCTTTTGGAACAGAGTGTAAGAATTCTATATAACCCTGAAATCTTTGCATTGCAGGTGCTGCAGCACAAAATGGTGGCCACACTCTTTCAGGCAAATCAATCTTAGCACTGGATCTATATACCTTTCCATTTTGTGTGTAGTTGCTCTAGAAGAATGAGAAAATATATTGTAAGACAAGTTGACATTTCTTCAGTATTGCAGAAATTTTTTATAAAATATTAAATATTTCCACTGGAAATCTCACTGCTCTCAAGTATATTTTAATATTGACAAGAGCTTTCAAGCAGAGGATGTAATCTTGACATGCCCTCCTTAGCTGGTTTCTTCTGTTCACATACATCTATAATTCCAACGTGTTGGCAGATCAAAATGCCAAGTGGATTACAAGAGAAGGCAAACACAAAAGTAGATAGAAATGACCTTGCCATCAGTGAGAGGCAGGAAGAAAGACATAAGGTGTCAAGTTTTCAGTTTGGTGGCTGAAATGAAGAACTAATTCTATCAGCTCTGTCCATCTTGAAGGAAATTACCTTTTTTGCCTGAAGTCTGTCTTTTAAGGAAATTGAAATAAATATTACTTCAGTTGCAATGAAATATTTTGACTCAAAAAGTGCAATTAAAACAAGATTCAGGCAACACAATTCTGACCAGACAGAACCCAGGACAGGTTACCTGGTGTTCTAGGTCCTGTTTCTTCAGCTGCCAAATAATTTAAATTTCCATATTTCATACTCTTAGTTAAGGTCTGTGCAGTGTTTGTGACCAGTGCCTACAACACCTTACACATCAGTGGCCCCAGTATTGCTTTTGGTTTTAATTTGCAGGCAACAGCATTTCTGAAACATTTTCCCAAAGGCTGTGTGAATAAAAAATAAACAGGATTCTTAGTATTCCCCTTTTTTGACAAGTTGAGAAGTACTTTAACAACTTGTCCATATGCCAAATCTAAAAATGCATAGGAAAGAAGGAAACAAATATTAGAGAAGAAATATGCAGAAAAAGAACCTTATTAATGTTCTGGAGGGAATTTAGAATTTCTTTCTCTCCCCCTACCCACATGATTAATTAAGCAAGGTCACTTTATGAAATAAAATACATTACAACATTAAGGATGATAAAAACCAAAGGAAAGGTTTCACTGTCTCACACAATAGATCAGGCTCTCAGTTACCAGTGATTAATCCTGTACCTAACCACCTCTCTGAAATACCAACCCCTTGCTTTGGAAAAGCATCTATGCCTTTTTCCACCCTCTTGACCTCAGAGGAGAAAGAAAGGGATACGACAGCCATAAATGCTGAAGATGTAACTCTTGTCTAAGATTCACCATGAGATGGTGGAGCATAGCCACTGCACAGAATCCACCCCTGGCTTTGCCTTGCTCAGGGCACTCAGGCTCAGCATTCACTCTTCTGTCCTCCTCCACAGCCACAGACTCTGCCCTGGCATCTCACTGTGGATGACCAGGACGTTTATTCAAAAAGACAAAGCTAGACACTTTGCTCTTTATCCCCTCACCACACCAGCAGCAGCTTTCCATAAAGAATAAAGCAAAAAGAGGAAAAGCATATATCTTAGTGACATGAGTGATTTATAGCCCCAAGGAGCGATAAAATGATCCATGACTAGAAGTCAGTGTTTTTATTAAAAATGATGATTCCCAGTCATGGTGCTTTTTCGTTGTGTGCATAATTAATGTTAGCTTGTGAAAGCTGCCAATGACGCTCATCACCAGCGGATGTTCTTATAATATATGTGTGGATTTGAATGCATGATGAAGCTTTTCCATCTTTTGGGATTCAAAACAGAAGTTTGTGAATAATGCAAGACTGAAAACCAAAAATAACAAAGAAACTGCTACTCGCCCAGTAAGCAGTAGAGAAAAGAGCAGAGAATACAAAGTAAAGAAACCAAAACAGGCCCAGACTTTCCTCTAAAAAAACAGAATTGTGTGAAGATCTATTTGGTCTTAGCTTAGAAAATATCTGCAAATGAGAAATTCAAAACCATTTTACTGACAGCTTTGAAGCAGCAAATTCTCTGTTTACTAAGTCATCAAAATGGAGAGAGGCAACACTGGAAGTCTGCACTACCATGTCTGTCTGTCTGAACACTGGCCTTGAGAGCATACCTCTACTGCTGGCAAAGGAGCCACCCATGGGCAGCAGGGACCTCCTTTCCAGAGCCCAGCATGCCCCATGTTTGATTCCTGGTGCTGTGGTGGGATCCAGCAGCTGTCGGTGTGCTCACACACGAGGTGTGCCCAGCCCAGGAGAGGCGCGTGCGAGCAGAGCCGTGCGCGCCGCCCGCGCACAGACAGCGTGAGCTCTGTGCACGTCAGCAGGGCTGGGCAGGGCTGGGAACCTCAGAGCACCTGTGCACACACAATTGGAAGACTAGAGGTTGCATCCTCATCTACAAGTTGCAACACAGAAAAATATTTATTACAGTGTTTATACTGAGAACACTTCCCAACTTACATTACTGCAGCGCCGCTACTCTGTTTTAATTACTTCCTGAATCCCACTGCTATACTCCAAATCACCTCTGCGTGCAAAGTAGCCTTTTCTTGACTACATCAGTTTATTTGGAATTTTTTCACTATTTCAAATACCACAGAAAACCAAACAGTATTGACACTCCAAGAGGAGAAATACTGTCAATAGTTATGTTTCCAAGTAGCATTTCTTTTTATTCTGCATAGGGTTTTGGCTTATCAAAATATTTACTAATGGGAATGACTTTACTCAGTGCCTAGTGGATCACCAATTACACATTAAAGAACAAGTCATAAAATATTGATAAAATCATTAACTACAGTTTTATCCATTTACGATGGCTAAAACCACAAGCTGCTACAATCTTAATTTGATTCCCAAGGAAATAAATTATTTCAAGCACAGTATTTGATTGCTAGAAGACTTCAAAAAAAAAAAAAAAAAAGGAATGAAAAACATACCTTTCCCCAGTTTCAACTTTGTGTTCATGTGTTTGCCTCACCATTACACCCTGGTGATGAGAAGTAAATGTCCCAGACCCAGAGTTTTTAGGCATGCTGTATTCCTGAAATAGCACTGTGACTAAAGTTGCAGCTCATCAGAACTATCCGTAATCAGGCTCTTTATCAGATTAGGAAGTACCCTAATAGTGGAATTTTTTGTCTTGATGTTCTTGACTGTTACCCCTCCATTCCTTTTATGAGACACTCGGGAGAATGTTGACATGAGGCCAGATATGAAATATTAATTTGGTTCTTCAGACAAAGATTGTAACTTGTTTCCAGAAAGCTACTCTGATACCTTTTCTTTCTGGACAAAGTGGTTTTTTCAGTCTTCTAGTGATCAGTCTAAATCTTCAACAACTTTTACTTCAGAAGAGAAGCCACTGGATTTGGAAGCAGAACTGGCCACTGGCTCTGCCATCATTATGGGGCACCACTTTTCCAACTTCCACAAGAAGATCTCCCAAGTCCAGCACTTAATTAAACCACAACAGCAACAAAAATTAGTTATCCTGTAGCTCAAATATACAGCTAAGACCAATAGTGCTAACTAATTTGTCAAAACTTGGAGTAAAATCCAAGAAAAGGCATAGCAAAAGTTTAAAGCAAAGTGTCTTTGCCCTGCCTTGGCAGGGTCAGGCCAGAAGAACCACAGAACTCCCAGCACAGACATCCATGGAGACACAAGCATCCACACACTTCAAATGAGCTGCCCCACACAACCTGGAGAAAGCTTTCAGGAGCTGTCTATGCAAGCATAATCCTGCTGTATAATTTATACCAGTTTTACAACCTTATTTTAAATCTATCAGCACAACTGAGAAGCAGGTATTTTGCTCCCCCTGTTGTACTCAAGTTGTTTTTTCTCAGTTGTTTTCCAGAGTTCCTACCAAGTTGCTAATGAGCTGTCAATTATTTGTGCAAATTAAGAGGCAGGCACGGAGAATTAGCCGCCAGAAAAGAAACATTTCCTCGGGTCTTCTGAAATGCAAGGCTACTTTTAAGGATTCTCTTAAAATTGGTGAATCTTCATCTATATTAGAACAAAAGCTACTTTATATAAGGCAGCTGACCATTTGAAATGTGCCTGCTGTAGTAAAAAAAAAAAGGGCAGCAAAATACTAAATACAGAGATACAATTCAGCAGCTACATTGATAGTAATATTTTGAAGGGGAAAAATGAAAATGTCACTATTGTCTTGGAGAGAGCACCATAACCTGATTGCAGCTCACATCACTACTGATGACAACCTGTTTACTGAGTTTGTTTTCCATAAACAGTTATCAGTTTAGGTCTTTGTTCTTTAAAGGAGCTTCCTGTTTTAGCCTCTTGTTCTTGACCCTGCATGCACCACATGTCATTTCCCAGTTGGTGCTGAGCCACACAAACTTCTCAGCCAAGGAAGAGATTGTTGGTGGCAGAGGTAGCAGGAATATGGCCAGGAAATCTCAGCACCTTCTCAGCGCAGATGGAAGGGAAATTTGCTTCATCTGTGTTGGAAAAACCATTGAGTTCTTCTCTCTCTCCCCTTGCCATATTATCCCCTACTACTCATTCCCACCCTGCAGTTGTGTGTGGCTACATTCTGAGAGCTTGGAAACCACTAATGTTAAAAATGAGAATAATAATATTCTAACCGTCTTTTTTCGTCTCAATCACCAGCTGCCCTTACAAGACAAAATTAGCAATTTTAATCACAGTGACACAGATTTTAAATCATCCTCTCCAAGAAAAAATAATGATGTTTTTCTAAGTTTTAATTATGCAAAAGGTTACTCTAAAGAGGCTACAGCAGGCTATTTCATATGCTTAAGTTTAATCACATGCATAAGTCATTATAGAATCAGACTGGTATTTTTGCTGGGAGACCCAGCATTTTCCCATTAAGGGAGGACTGCTTCCCTTTGTAAGTCCTCCTGACTCTCATGTTTGAGAAAGCTGGATTCAAACTGAACAGATATCTATGGATATCTAAAAAGCTGCATTGATCTCCAAAGAAATATCAGGGCTTTTGTTGCAGGAGGGGAAGTTGGGTGACTTTCACCAGGTGCTTCCTCTACCAGAGGGTACAGACCAAAGGTGAAACACAGATGCCAAGAAGAAAAGGCTTAGAAATCCCTGAGAATTATAAAAATAAAAACTGCTAGATCCTTATTCTGCTTGAGAGACCAGTACTGACTGGAAAATTTCTATTTTACATGAAATTTTTGTAAAAATTTTAAAACTTATCAATTAAATTGTGCTGGTCTTTTAATGAAGAAAATAAGGACCATCCAGCATAAATGCAGTGAACAGGATCATGTACACGAGCGTTGAGAGCAGGGAAGTTTACATTTAATTCAGATTTCACAGAGACTAGAAGGGCTTTCTGAGCCTGCCCCACTGAAGCTAAAAGGCAGACAAGAGATTACCAAACAAGATACCCAGCATCATTTTATCTGCTCATCTTTCACCCAGCTCCATGTGTGTGAGCTACAGGGTGATGTACAAGCCACACTCAACACCATCTGCCTGACTGGAGCCCAGAGCCCCGCAGCAGGTGCCAGTCTCTGTTAGGTCAGAAGGCAGTGCTAGAAGTTGTTGCAGGAGCTCTTTGGGCTTCATATCAGCCCTGTTGTAATGTCTGTTCTGAAAGCTCCAGCTCTCCTGCTGCTAACCCGTGTCTCTGCTGGGCAGAGGTGTCCCTGGGAGGAGCTGCAGACCATCCCTGCCCTGCCAGGTGCTGCAGGGGCAGCTGCCCATCAGTCTGAGCAGCCACTCCCTGTTGCACCAGTCCACAAGCCGAAGAATTTTAGCTCCTTTCCACTACCTCCTCTTCCAACTCCTTTCCACTACCTTTCACAAACAAGTCCACTTAAGGAGGGGACACAAAATGAATGTCTTTTCACCTCAGGAAGATTTATTTCTCTGGCATCTGCTGAAATCACCTCTTTAGGAACATAAACTCTCCAAAGGAGTGATTAAAGCTTTCAGGCTGCTGGAGTGGGGCCAGCTCTGAGAGCCCATGGTCTGCTACAAAAACTCAAGTGCAAAACCCCCAACCACTCAACAAAACCCCATCAAGCTAAGTATTGCAGGGAGTGGTGGATTTTTCCACTCAGAAGCACAATGCTTTTCATTTCCATTAGCAGTGAAGCTTAGACATGTCACAGAAGATTGTCACAGGAACGTCCAGGAATGGATGCACAATGGGTGAGGGAGCTGATGGACCAGCCTGGGTTTGTTACTGCTGTAAATCCATACACAAGTTATGACTGAATTATCTGTATCACAGTCAGACCCAGAGGTCTCAGGTGACATAACTGGAGGCAAAGTAACTTGCCTATGGCAAACAGATGATGAACAGAATTAAAATCCAGGTCTCCTGAGTCTCAGACCAGATCATTTTTTTTTTTTGTTCTGATACCATCTGTGATACTTAAGAAGCCAATTACAGTGGGAAAAACATTTCAACAAAAAAAGGGAAATTATTATAAGTTGATTTCAGAGATTTTATCTTCTTCCTAGGTTTAGTAAATTTTCCTGAAACTTGGATGTCTAGAGGGAAAATGACACTTTTGCCTTGTGTTATAGAAACATCATCTGGCAATGGAACATTTACCTAAAAGAAACCACAGACACTAAGCAGCATTACCTCAGAAGACTGCACATTTAAACTACTTATCAACTAAATTCTCTGTTTTCGAAAAAGGAAGAAAAAAATAAAAGAAAGAGCTTCTATATTCCTGAATAATAGGCTGCACAAAGCCTATATTTGAAATTAAAATATGACAAGAAATTTGCCTGTAGAGAGAATTCCATGCATAATATGAAAACATGAAAAATAAACCCACATAACTTTTCTTGCAACTCAAAAATCAGCAGTGATGGAAAAAACTGCTGCATTTTTTGCTACATGTTAAATGCGTTTTCCAATTATATTTTCCATGATAAAGGACATAGATGCTCATTTAAGCTGACTTAAGACAAAGTTATTCTCTAAAAGATTTGTATCTTTTTTTCTTTGTAAAATTACTTAAATCAAATAACCCACCCCCTTGTGTTTATCCTCATTCAGCAAAATATCTGTCACAAACCTGTGCCATACAGACCACAGACAAGGCAGACTATAGAAACTGAGGAGTCAGGAGTGTGTGCAGCATCCTCCAAGACACTGACTCACTTTTATGTCCCATTGATAATATTAATAGTAACTTACATATTCAGCTTTAGCACTTCTATGACACTTTATTTCTCACAGCAAAGAAGATGGTGGTTTCTCAGGAACTGTTAACACTGGAAAGTATCTTCTGATCCCAAGATAGAAAAGGTCTGAACACTGATGTGTTCTGTTGTACAGACTTTTCTCATTCACAATGTTGACTGGGATGGGCAGATTTTAAAGCAATATAAACACACGGCTTTAAAGGCAAAACATTTGAAATAAACGAAAACAAACATTCTCTTTATTTGCCATCTTTCAATTAGGAGTAAATTCTTGGTCTCACTGAACCTAGGATTCCCTCCCAAGTATTACAAATACATCTGCAAATTTTCTACTGGCAAGGACCAAAATAAGGAAATCAAGAGTAAAGACATAAAAACATAACTCATAGCAGTTGGCATCTTTCCCTCAACTGACTGGATGCCAGTGCAAGAAATTTCACTGTCAGTTATCTTTGTATAAGAAAAGGCAAAATTCTGCTAAATATCTTTCTGAGCTTACAGCAGTGTCTACCCAGGAATGGAGCCTGAAATGCTATTCCCTCAAAAATGCCTCATTATGGAAAGGTTTCTACAACAGGAGGCCTTCAGTTCAGTGAACTACTTTCAGGTGAATTACACTGCACACACAGAACGGAGCTTGATAACTTCCTGTGGAAAAAGAACTCAGAATGAATTTCAGTAGGAAGTTGATTCAATTCCCAGTGTGCCCTTAATGCTATTTAAGAAAAACACACACAGGCTATTCAATGCCCTCTAATGGGAAGTGCATGTCTACAACTCTAGAAAATGCAAATCAAATGAAAAGGACAAATGTCATGGAGATATATTTTGTAAATGTTAAGTATTATGAGCCTTCTTTTCTACCACAAATAAAGTTTATTATGCTACTACACTGCAATCAACTACAACTGCTTTTATGCTGTGAGTAATGGGCAGAATTAAAGAAAGCAGCTGGTGTAGTAGAATTGACCTCTGAAAACAGCTCTGCATTTTTCCTCCCACTATTTATATTATTTTATTTCTGTAACCTTTGGAAAGAAGCAAACTTAGGACCCAGCCTACTGTACAATTATCTCTGGTGTGACCAAGTGTCCCTCTGCTTTTGCTTAATGAGCCCCTGTCCCCTGCAGCCCTTCCTGTGCACCAAGATTTGACCTGGCCCCCCTCACAGCAGCATCTCACCTGTGTGTGCTCCCACCTTTACACACCCACGTGGCAATAAAGCCTCAGAAGCCACACACAGGACATGAGTTTGTGGAAGTGAACAAAAAAAAGAACATGAGTACCAAGTCAAAAATTCCTGTCTAAAATGAAACAAGATACTCCTGTTACATTCCATTCAACACAGTATCATTAGATTAATAATAAAGATTGCACTGTGCCCATCAGGGCTGGTGAAAAGCCTCTGACTTCCAGTTCTCCCAATGCTGCAGGATGCTCAGTTACACTGGTGCCAGGACAGCACCCTCTGTTTCCTCCACAAAGATGCAGGGCATGATCAGCACTGAGTCAGCCCAAGGCTCCTGACCACTACAGGCTAAAGCTGGGGGCCAGGATTGCTCCAGCCCAGCTGTGGCAGTGAAGGATGCCATCCCATCGTGGGATAATTAGGCAGGAAGCAGCCCCAGAGCCTTGGGTTCTGTGGTGCCCAGCAGAGAGTGAGAGAGTCAGTGGCTGTACAGAGAGAGCTGTGCAGAGAAAACTCCTCCTACCCTCAGGGAGCTCTCCAGCAGCAGCACAGGAGTCAGGGCTGCATCCCCCGAATGGATCACAAGTGTTGGTGGCCCAAACAGCCATTCCAGACTGCTCCTTTGTTAGCCCTGATTGCAGGAATCCCATGAACCCTTTGGATCACCACAGGATCCCTTATTCTTCACTGCAAAACTTGCTGGCTCTCAAGTTTGTCATAAACACAGCTGCCTAAACTGAGAATTTCCCTTATTTGCCAATCAGCAGGCAAACCTCGTGCCCAAGCAAAGGCAATGTCTTCTCCAGAGTAGCATTTTAAAATATGTGGAAACAATATTCTTATTATTACCTTTATCATTTATGACAGGAAGATCTTTAATATATGGGTGAATTTCTATTTGGAGAAATCAATAGTCTTAAATAATAACTAAGATTTCAAGTCTTTCAATCACAATACAAAATAACCTGCTATTAACTTTACAAATGAGAACCAAGTTAAAAGGCTTCTAGCAAATTACCAGTGAATCACCAGAATTTGCTTCAGGCAGAGATATTATTCCTAAATTGTTGCCAGTGATCTATACCTTTAGTGTTTTTTATTGCTAATTTGCACTGGTTTCTCATACTCTTCTTCTAATGGATCATTACAGCAGCCAGATAATTTGTACTGCTGCCAATAACTGTCTCAAGGTAAGACAGTTTAGGTAGAGCAAGAATAATGCACAGCAAGAGTGAGCCTTCGAAAAGAATTCCAAATTAAAGCATTGCTATGTAAAAAAACAGGAACCACTTAACACAATAGAAAGCTACATTTTAAGTATCTCGCTTTCAAAACCAAGGCCATCACAGCTGAAATACTACTTTAATGATATACTGATAAAGGCTTCCTTTTTTAGTTTTTGAAATTCTGTTCACTTTCTTGTATGCCACAAAAACATACTGGGTCAAGCTGTACTTGAAAGCATTGCAAAGTGACACAGGCATCCAAAAGAATTAAATTATAACAGTATGGAAAACAAAACAGAAAGAAAGAATTACATATACTCCGAGATTTTTCAAAATGCTCCAAACTTTTATTATACATAAACCACCTCAAACTTTAAATCTTGATATAAAGCTGGTCAGTTATTTAAAGCATAATGATAACAATAGTTTATAGATCAATAAAAAATGATTGAAACCAAACCTAATAAAATCTGAAGATGCATTAGTCACAAGTAGTACTCAATTCATCTTTGGTATGGCATGTTTCTTTGACTACACTATGGATTTTTCCTTCCAACAAACCTCCTCAGTCTATTCCTGGAGGGCAGCTGAGCAGCCCATGCAGCTGAGGCAAAGGGCACTGGAGAGGATGCTCCAGGGAACCAAGCTCAGACTCAAAATCCCCTCACAAGCAGACAGTCTGCAGCACCTCCATGCACACACTCCTGGAGTATCACGAGCATCCCACAAATGGAGCCAATCCAGCTCTCTGCTGAGCACCCACATGTGGATGTGCAAGTACTGGAAGCCTCTTGCCTCATCCTCGGGGTTCACTTTCCCATCTTCCAGCTGGATTCAACTGGATTTGCACACAGCTAGTGTGATCTTCACAAAAGGCAGACTGCCTCTATGCTTATGATTGTTGTTAGAAATGGTTGCTAATTGCTTTATCTGCCCTCTTAATAGCTACTAATTTTTTTCAAAAGCTTGGTGACATTCTTTAAGGACATATACAAGCATTTTGACCTTTCCTTGTGATCAGTGAGCTGGAATAGCATCATCTATATAAAGCATGAACTTACAATGTTAATTGCGCATTTAATGCACTGTATGACTGTCACCTCACTCTCCCTAACTGGTTTTGGGCAGCAGGAACACAGGACACTGAATTTGGGTCGCACTCCACTCAGGCTGTGTCACTCTGGCCTTCTCTGTACATATTCATAAGCCAGCACAGTGACATGCAGCTGTCAAGGACTCCAAACTCCCTCCTGAAAGATGACACCTCTGCAGTGTATTTATGAGCTCACCGTTGGTGTTTCAGGCAGATTTGAATACATTCTCTTTTCAGGAGCCTGGCATGTTTCTGTGGAGCTTGGTGACAATGTGCTAGCTTGTCCTGGGGTGATGTGACCAGAGAAGAGATTAGATCCAAGGAACAGGCCTGGCCAACAGTCCAGCTTTGTGCTGCCATCCGAAAGGGTGCAGAGAGGAGCTGACTGCTGACAGAGCTAAAAGAGGCTGAAAACAGAACTCTGTCAGGGACAGCTGCCTGGTGACTTGACAGCAACAATTCTTACCTCCTTTCAGTGAAGGAGGCTGAAAACACCAGGAATGTCAGGCTCCAATTTTCCCTGCCCAGGCAGATGCCACAAAAGAAGCTGAACCTCACAAAGCAGTATATAGTAAAGTAGAGATACAGATTTTCCAGGATCCTCCTCACTTTAGTTCCATTACTTTAATAACATTTCTACCAACTACTCTTTATGCTACTTATCTCCTTAACTTAGGGGGTATATTGTGTTTCTGAGAACTAATTTCCCTTAATATGCAGAATTTTCACAAATACTGGGTTTTCTCAGTATTTCTGCAGTGATTTCTTTCTCTAATTCTGTTTCTAGGAGAACACTCCCACTGAACTGCAGAATATTTCACCCTCTGTCCCTGTGCAGAAGCAGCATTAAAGCCATCCCCTATAACAAACTGGTACAGAATAACCAGCCAGGAAACCCCAGCCCCATCAGAGGGAGAGCAGAGAGTTTGCTTTGTTATTTTAAACACAAAGGAAAACAAGAGTGGAAAAGCATTTGAATCACAGTTTTGGTCCTTACCAGCTACAGTTTGTTCATGGAAATAAGAACCTTTTTTTTGAGAGGGGCCTCAGTACAGTCACCTGGATGGACACACAATTTACCCTTTTAATGAAGCAGTGTCTTTAAGAGGTGTAATTGAAGAGTCTGACCTAAAATCTCACTGGCATTACAAGTGCTTCCACAAGCTTTCTACATAAGTTAAATAAAGACATGCCAGGGAGATTAAACAACAATTAACAAAATGGCTGACACACAACAATAATAAAGGAAAGTTACCTGGAAAAAAAGGGAAGGGGTTTGGTTTGAAATTGTCCTTGAAAATATGATCAGTGTATTCATAAGTATTTTCCAAAGGTCCACCCTTTGTCTTCATTCCTATCTATTCTATTTGATATATTGTGCTATCATGGGGCATTCTTCTGAACTTATATCAAATAAGCCCATCCACTGCTTCCTTTGCCAGTGCTGCAGGTATCAGCTCTGCAGCAAGGGCCAAACTCAGATGAATGATTTGATAAATGTGCTGGCACTGCAATGCTTTCCACTTTGTGTGCAAAAACAACAAAACTTTTTCCTAATTTAACTCTACTAATTTTAAAATTCCTTTTTACTTTTAATTATGCGGAAATTACTTTTATTTTCCTCTCAACTAATATTCTTCACAAGGGTAGGAGAAACCCTAATTTAAGAATATAGGCACATTTTCACTTTTTGAGAATAATTAACCAACTTAAAAGACATTCTTTTTGAGAATACCAGAATATGAATATAAGTCTTCAAAATTGTTAAAGCTTATTCAACCCTTCTATATATATATAATTATTATACAGAAATTCAAAAGCATGGGTATGAATTTATTTATGAGTATAAAATGGAAAATCATAACCACTTGGATTTTTATCTATTTTGACTCAATTTGCTGACAAATCCATATGCAAAATATATATTTCTATTTACCTATTCCTTTAAATCCAGGAATAGTTTACCACTGAGAAAAACTATTTACTTTGCATTTAACTACAGAAAATTGTGTTGCACCCATTTTTATGTCCTAAACAACAGGGCTATAAAAAGAAAGAGATAGAAGGATCAATACTCCACTCAAGTGATTCATAAATCTGAGTATCACCAAATACTGGAAGTCTATATGTATAAATTACTTACCTCAAGAGCAAGATATAAATTACAAGGTGCAAACAGCACTAATGGAGGGTTCAGAAGAACTTTGTGAGGAAAAATTTAAAAAGCAGATCAGGACACAAAAATAACAGCGAATCAATTCAGCTTATTGGCATAGCTAACAAATCATCTCTTAGAGAAGAAGTGCTATGATGTTCCATTTAGTAATAAAAGCATTAGGAAAATGAAACTTCAGCTCTGATAGTAAATGACCAAGACCATTCAAGTTTTAATGTGTTGTTCTGTCATAAATAAACTTTCTCAATGGTTTGTATTTTTTCCTTAACTACTGGATTTCAATATAATTATTTCAGGTTGTCTCAGGCAAAACCAATGACAACAATATGGAGGTGAAGTTGTATCCACTTTACCTGCACTAATACATGGAACAGTTGTCATCTGGAAGGCTTCTAGATCAGTACCTGAGTAATGTCTCAGATTTTAAATTGCTTGGGATTTCCTGACTGTAAAAGAAATCAGGTATGGAGATTGTTTTCATTTGAGCTGCAGATATGTCAAATGCAGCCTTTAGATAATGTCAGTGAAATAGCAGAGGTGAAAACAAAATTAAAATAAATATACTAGCATGTAGTCGGCAGCTAGCTCACCATTTCCTGCCTAGGCTATTTTTCCCTTGTTGCTGCTTGGGAGAGAGTTACTTGATGTAAATAATTCAATATATTGATGGAGGAACTATTTATAAAAGGTTCAGCACAAAGGAAGATGTGTTGCTAAAAGCAGTGAGAGAAATGGCTGCCATCATTTCCAGCATATTCTGATTTGATTTATGAACCCATGCAAACCAGTCACAGTCTTGGCACAGCTTCTTTCTCTGGCTATACATGTTGGAGGAACTGCCCATCCATAGCTGCAAGCAGAAACCCAGCTAAGGGATGGTTTAATCCTCCTTTTTCTTGCACATTCCCTCTGCCCTGTTCACATGAACTCCTCATGCACAGCAGCTGCTCTGTCCTTCGGCACTACCTCAGATAAAGGGTAACCACCTTCCACATGCCCTTGGGAGCCACAAGGCTCACCAAAATCAGAAAAGAGAAGGGAGTGATGACTGTCCATCCCTTCATGATAAACTACTGCAGATACAACTGGATTTTGAATTTAGGCATGTCCCAAAGCTGTATGGCAAAAAAAAAAAAAAAAAGCTGAGACAGGCCCCTGAGGAGCTAACCTTGAAAGAAATCTCTACATTGGTAATTAATTTACACCAACAAGCTGATTGACTTACGACTTGTGCCTGCCATGCCAACATACCACAAACCCAAGGTTAATTGCAGCCAGAGAAGGAGAATTTGGCAGTGAAAGCTGCAGAAAGCAAAAATGTGCTGACAGAACTGTACCATCACCCCAGCACTGCAACCACTCCTCAATAAATGAGCTGAAGGACTGGCTGGGCAGCTGAGGAATGAGAACACATGTGAAGACTATTTAAAGCAAGTTAGAAAAGGAGTTATGATTAGGGAAAAATTAGGAAGCCAACAGAAGAAATAAGACTGTGATTTTGTTTTTTGTTTGGGTTTTTTTCCTGTTCAGAATCTAGGAAATGAAGCAAGGACAAATAAAGAAATTGTTTTGCCACTCTGGAAAGAAATCTAAAAGGGAAAACAGCCCAAATTCAACCCACTACTGCAGATTACTCAGAAAGTGCAATTTATCACTTTGATCATCCCTTACTCTATTTACATCCTGGGGCCAAGCTCACAAATATCCTGTGCAGGGGCAGGAACACTCAGAACAACTTTTGCAGTGAAATCTTCTCTCCACAATGGCATTGATATAAATTGACTCAAGTTTATAAAGAGCTCTGGCTTCTTTAACTGTGTTCTGGGTCACTATCTCATCTCTGGAAATAGGATACAGACACTCAATAGCAAGTTTAGCTTTTATTGAAGTGTTGCTGTGCTCTGCCCTCAAGAGCTGCTCTCCAATTAGTGCCAGTTAACCCATGACTAACCAAATCCACTGCTGCCCTTTTCATGATCTGTGAGAATATTTTAAAAGTAGTTTAAAAATTCAAACTGCTTTTCTTTTATTCTGTTTCTTGGACTTGGTTCCATTTTCCACATGAAATGTTGTGTGGAAACAATAACTTCCACAGCAAGTTATGTGAAGAACCTCTTGTTACATATTTATTTTTGAACACTGTATTCAGAAAAAAATGATAGCAAATTTTCCATCTAAGTGCACTTCATAATACCAGGATGTAATCTGTACTGGTTTTTAAATTTAAATGTAATTAGCTCACAGAAAAGGTCAACATGACACTGATACTTTCTTTCCACTGTGGAGTGAAGAACAGTTTGGAGAAATGTCACTAGAGTGACTCAGATCATGTTCTTTGTAGGTGTTTTACAGCTCCATCATCAACACCTTTTATTCTGTTCTTTATTATAAAAAAAAAATGGATCTCAACAATGCTAAAGGAGGGATGAAGAAAAAATACTTCATCTAGCTCTACTGATTTCCCAGATTTGGAAAAGGCTATAATTTGCTCAAAATGTAAAAATTGGAGATTTTAAGACAAATATTCAGCTGTGCCTTGAGCATGCCTAAACAAAATTATGACTTAGCAGGATTTGAAGTCTGAAGAATCTTGATGTCTGAAGTACTATTACAAGACTCCAATATTTCATGTTGAAGGGAGACTTTCATTTTATAAAGGCTCAGAAAAACACTGGTAAGCTTTAATGCCCAAACTACAGATAATGGAAATACTTTCTCTAAATTTAAAAGTTGATTCTTATTTTTTTAACCAGAGACAATGTTCAGAAGAACACAAAAATACCAGTAGCAACAGAAAGAATCACCTTCCAGCATGCAGAATGAAGATTATTTTCACCAAGTAGCATAGCAGACATATCAGGCAGAGTAATGATCCCTCACAGAGGGCCTGTGTTTGTCTTTTACTTTATTTGCCACATCCACTGGACTTTAAGCTAGAGTGTTCAAAAGCCAATAAAGGGAAAAGCAACCTAAGACATCGATCCAGGAGTTAATGTGCAAATTAACAATTCCTGTGTTGCAAACATAAATTTTCACCCTTTAGGAATCTGCTCAAGTGCTCTGGAACTGACTGCATCAAGAAGGAAATGTTAATTAAACATCCCTGTCCTAATACAGCAGGGGCATAAGGCATATATAAATTAAATACCTGAAAAATTAGTTGGCGTGGTTAGATTAGCAGTGGATGAACTAGATAAATATAAAAGTGATAGGTTATAGGATGGGATCCAAGAATGCACCCTTGAACATCAGCCACGCAATGATTTCCTTGTCACACACAGCACATCCATTACCACTGCCTGAGTTCTGAATAAAGAGGATTTCTCCTGGCAGAAGTTGTACTGGGTGAGGAGAGCAGGGTAGTTACACACCATAAGTATGGGAGGAAGAAGCCCAGCCTTACTGAAATTGGGATCCTTTTTCATTCAATTCAGTAAGATAGAGTTACCTTCTGGCCAGTGAAGGAATCAAGCAAGTAACCACTCCAAATTATGTTAAAAGCTGCCTTTTAACACTAACATTTTAAGCCACAGTGATGCTTGAACATGTTAAACTTTCAGTACTCCATGCTTCTACCTTCTGTTTATATAAGATGGTCCCTGCCAGAAATTTGCATGTAAAGTTTCCTTCATTTGCAGATAGATTTTCACATCTAAATTTACCTATTTTAAGCAAACTTAAAAACCACTGATACTGTAATATCACTGAATATTCATTTCTTATATATAAATTGATAATGCAGCCACATGATTTCATTATCTTGCTTAATTTCACTCACAACAACACACAGATCTCAATGGTGAGCTATATTACTTCATATTATTCTCCTACTTTAAATCATGAACAACTTTTCTTTGTTTCTGCTTCAGAAACACAAATGTAAAGTTACTAAAAAAAGTTACAATTTAGTACTTTAGATACACTTGCTGTGTTTTTTAATACTACATGGTGCAGTATTGCCAGAATGTTCAAAGCATATAGATCCCTTCTATATAATGTAGCATTAGAATTAAACATGGGGATGATTTTAAGGTAGTATCCAAATTCCTTTCCCTGAACATTTCATTAAAAAAAAAAATATATATATATATATGTAAGTTTTTCCAAAGAAAGGCCACCGCAGTAATGAACGTATTCAGTGACAAGCTCATACATGCTTTTCAGCAAATTGGAATGAGAAATCCCAAAATGTGAATATAAATCGTTCAGCTTCACGATATGCATAGACTCTTTATTTTGATTTCTCTCCAGATTTCCTTGCACTGTACTTTAATAGAATTTTGCCAGAACATTTACATTTTAAAAAGAAAATCCAGATAAAATGTTTCCTCTCAATACAGCTGTATTTTCAGCCAATGCAAACCTTACCAGTGGGAATCAGAATATGCTCTCCTATGGAAACTACTTTTCTTAATAATATTAAAACTCTTTAATATTGCCATGCAATGAAAAGAGCAAATTATAATTGGTGTCATCGCTGAGAGATCAATGCTTTTCTCTTCTCTATTAAGAACTAAGAAATCAATACTTTTTCTTGCTATTAATCCCCACCTGATCTGGCTTCTGACATTATCATAACACCAAGCCCCTCTATGACTGTATAAAAGGTGACCAAAACAGTCTTTGACCACAAGAAAATATCAGCATTTCAGATGTCATCTGTACTATGAGTCACCAGCTCCTGATTTTTACATTTTATATGTTTTTAACCAATGGGTACAACAGACATTTTTGTTTGTACCTGCTAAACCATCCTCTTTTGGTTTTAAACAATTTCCTCTCCACATTGTTTTTGTTTTTACACCAAAAATGACAAGCTCAAAATAGTGTACATCATGCTGGAAAGTTGAATAAAAGTTCAGACATTGTCTCCACAAGGAGTGTGTTATTCTATAGTGATTTCTATGTTTATTTTATGACTCGAACATAAAATTTCCATTAGGAAAGGGAAATAAAACTCTCAAAAGGCACATATTTAAGATTTTGCCTCTATCCAATCCCCAAGAAGTAGAATTTTACCAGCCAAGGAATCTTAATTACATCAGAATAACTGTGAAATTACATTTTTCATCTTTCTAGATGCAATAATGTTGCAAACACCAAGATGTTTACTGATGCTTCCAAATCAGGGAGGAATTTTAGATGAGGAAGGGAAATATTTGAATGCTTTTACTAAATACGGGAGTGGAGAAGATAGAGGGTGGTAGTAAAGTGCAATTCACCCAGAACATATAACACTGGTCTGAAAAATGAGTAGGAAAATGGTACCTACAGAGGAGGTTTCCCCGAGGGAATGGAACAGGAATGCTGAGGAATGGACAGCTGGACCCTGTGGATTACCCTGCCCATTGGCTGTAGGCACCACTTCATTTGAAACACTGTCAGTTCTGAACACCTGAAAAGTGAAAATTACCATCCATGACTCAAATTAATGTTTTTTTTCAAATAAGAGCTTTTGTTTTCAAAACACATGGGGGTGTTTGCAGTTATTATAAAGCCTATTACAGCTAACATGTAAAACCTTACAGCTACATGTTCTTGTGCAATGTAAATAAGTACACCTACCCCAGAAGTTCCTAGACTTAAAAACAATCCTGCTCTAACTATACTTGATATCAGCTAATTATATATTTCTTCCTACAGCTTTTAAGTCACTATAGAATAAATCAGACTTCATAAAGATGATGTCCCTTGGGAGTGACTTTCCATTTAATTTATTTATAGCCACACTTTGTACTGCAAATGACACTGGGAACCCAGATAAGCTGATTGGAAGGATTGCTCTCCCCTATTAAATTAGCTGCTACCTTTAACTAATTAAAATCTTATTGGAAAAATAAAAGGCTCAAACAAGTTTGGCTTGTAACAAGGAATTGAAATGCATTCTGTGCTAGGAATTAGTGAGGAAATAATGACTACAGCAAAGACTTTTCCAGTTTCTGAATGCCTTTTATGCCAAAAGAAATAAAGAAATCTTTTCAATGAGTAGGAGAGCTTTCCTAGAAAGCTTTTCATGTTTTGAAAAATGCAGAGCTGTTCTAGAGATGTTTTGAGCAGGCAGTGAATGCAGGCCTGAAGAAGTGCAAAATGCCTTTGTCTGCTCAGTCCTAGGTTTGCTCAGTGGAGCTTTGTTTTAGAAAAAAGTGGATTCCAAATTGTAGAAAATATTGTACAGAAGTATAATTCTGATTGTTTTTTAAACACTACTCCTACCTGTGATAGCAACAATTGCAAAGCAAGTTTTGTTTGGGATCTTCAAAGAAAATATCTCTGCATTGTCTTGAGAACTTCCAAATACCAAGACAATGACCATTCTCCCAGCAGGCAAACTAAAGCCTGAATCTTGGAGGTAAATGGGGTTAAAATGAAAATCTAATACCGACATTTTATACATTTCTTTTGTGACTTGTGCTTTAATGGGGAGACACTGAGTTCACTGACCTTGTCTCTATTTTTTACTCAATATCCAGTGAAAAGGTTTTTAGATCTTTGCACTAGTACTCACTGTTTCTCTAGCATGAATTTTTCATCTTCCTTTCATTGGATAATCAGTAATTGAACATTTCTTAGAGACCTGGGACTGTTCTGCCTTGTAACCTCAGACAGCTCCCACATAAATTGCAAATCTAATAACAAAAGGCTGTAAAAAAGAGAAATTAATTGGCTGCAAGAAACCTGGGCAAAACTCGAACTAATATGAGATCCACCTTGGCTTTCCAAGAATAACCAGGGCTGCTTGAAGTTGGTTCCAGCACCATTTGTCTAAGCCAGGAGCTCAGTGTTGCTCCTCCAGGCTTCATGGTTTTAGGCCTCTCAAAAACTTGTCAGCCCAACGGAAGGACCACCATCACAGACAATAATGTGGGGATCAAACTGGTGCTTTGCTATTCAGTCACAGCCAAATGCTTCCCCCAGTCAAACTGATGAGCAGACTTGGATGATCACCTGGTTAGTCATGTAAGGATTTTGTGCTCATCTCTGGTCTTTCAGGTGACAGGCAGGGATCTGGGGCAGTCACTTGCTCTCAGCTTCAATGTTTCTCTGCAACTTTTACCAAGCTGTTAACAAACTTGCACCAAAAGAAAATGCAAGTGAGGACTGGAAAGTGATTTGCAAAGGTTTTGTTTATTTACTAAGCTATTAGGCTCCCTATGTACTGGTAAGGATAGAGGTCTGTTTGGTGCTTTAACTATAAACACCTTCCTCATGCACAGCACTGAAATGTCTCATCCAAAGGTTGGCATTAATAGGACATTATTTACTTATTAGTTCAGCAGCTTATTACACTGAAATTTAAATGTACTAATCAAATATTTATTTTGTAATCATGTTACATTAATGCTAATTAGCAATGTATTTATTGCTTCATGGACTACATTTAAATTTAAATGCTCCAGTCAAAATTTTGACATTAAATTGCACCTACCTAATTAAACAGTTTCTAATGTATTGGTTACTTTTAAATACCATTAGACAAATTCAATTTTTTTTTTACTGTAAGGATGAATTTTCTTAAAACATCACCTAGATAACTTTCTAATTTTTATTCTATGGATTCAGTATTTCCTTCATAACTACAAACATGTAATTATGAACCAAACATATTTTAATTTTTTTTTCTTTTCTTTCTTGCTAGTATAATATAGAGAAGCAATTTCAGAAAAAAACCCCAGCATTTTAGGCTAGACTATTAAAATGTACCAACTCACTTCAAACTTCAAGGGAAATGAATAGATTTAGATGTAATTCACAAGGGATTATACCTGATATTTAATTATCAGCTACTCACCAGCTGCTTTTGTTACAAAACAAGGAAGGAATAGCCTGCACCTCAAGACACCAACAAAAAAAAAGCCCCACATATCAAGGAAACTGCCAGCCCAGTTCCTACGGAACCATACATGATTGTGGCCAGGTTTCTGCATGTCCATAGTTCTGAGGGAGATTCAAGCAGTTTTAGGAAAACACAGTGGAACAATAGAAGAAAAAAACTGTAAAAGCAAGCATTCTTCAGTGGAAAAATCAGTGTATGAAAACTCGAGTGTACATAGGAAAAAATCTTATATAGTTCATAATTCCAGCTTTTCAAATATGAGCACACTTTGTTGTTATCAACTCCCATAAACTCCTATTCAGGATGGAAAAAACTCATGAACAGACTTTACAGGCAGGACAGAGACAAATGGAGCTCAAGATGCAAAGATTCATCATCTTCACAAAGCTGGTTATAAACGACACAGGTCAGAATCTCCTTTTCTCTGCCAGATAGGAGCATTCAGTTTCATTAACTTCCCACAGGCAGAGGCACAGTACATCTCTCCTAAGATATGTGAGATGTTTAGAGGGAAAATGGAAATCTTCAAACTCCAAAGTCTGGATGATTTATTTCATGACCTTTTGTCCTTCCCTTAGATGCCAGCATTGAGTCACAAGGTTTGTTCTTTCTTTCTTGAATAACTGGCAAAGCTTTAAATTTATATAACAAATTCCAAGGATTTTTTGTTTTGCTGTGTTAAAGATTCTAAGTTTCAGTTACAGAATTATCAGAAGCATACTCCAAAAGCATTCTGATGTTAGTGCTCTGTTGAAACTTTTTTTATTTTTTTAGAAAACAGTAATAATGTCAGGCTACAGTTGAATTCCCCTTCCCTTAAGAGCTTATTCAAGTACTTTATCAAAAAGAAATAAAATCTTGTTGCTCTCATAAACTAAAATATGAAAAAACCAAACCAGCTGTCATTTTCTTTACATTTGCTGGTTTATACTTTCACTTGGTTTTTCCAATGTCATTTAGTCTCAACTGAGCCTTCCCTAAAGCTCTTCGTTTGTCTTATGCTGCTGAAAATTTTTGCATTTCCGCAGTGCCTAAAATAATCTATCCAAGGTAATTTATTTGCCAGTGGCAGTGTCTAGAGCAGAGATCAGACACTCATAATCCCACCCCATTGTTCTCATCTAGAAACATCTCCTGAAAGACAAAGCTCAGTTTAAAGGAACTTGAGGTCAACAGGCCTGAAGATTTGTGCAGATGTATTCTGTTATTGGCCATTCAAAACACAGTTTTGGATTCAAATTTAATATAAAATTCAAATTAAATTAACAAAACAATAAGAGTAGTTTGGATGGGATAGAACCTACAGTTTGCAGTTTTTCTAATAAACTAATGTTCAGAAATGTAGTGCATTTACAGACGATGATGCTGGGACTAAACCTATAGTGCCTCTGCCAGTGCATTTACTGAAGGAAGAGAATGATCAGGAAGAATATTTCCTGAAAGGGAAATTATGAGAATTTGGAGATAGAACTGAGAAAGAAAAAATGTCAAATTGTAAAATAAACAACAAAAAGAAATCTTAATTATAAAGAAGAAAGTCTTGGAGTCAGCCATGTAGCAGAAGACTCTCAGCATCACAGCAGTCATTCCAGGGATCAGAAGAGAGTATATAATATTCAAAATATATATTGCTCTGGTAGTGAAGAAATTTTGGAGTTGTATAGCCAGGATAATATCAAGGCTATACAAATTTTGGAGTTGTATAGCCAGGATAATATCAATATCAATATCAATAGGAGCATTCCTATTTATAGGAATATTCACTGTTGCATAGCAAGACACTGCAGTAGAAGGGCAAGAAATTTGCACTTTCAAGTCGACTTTAGAATTTCTCATTACTGTGCCCAATAGATTGTTAAGAGAAGAGATCCTTCAAGCAGCAGCTCCCTGGGAGAAGGGTAGGAGGGCGAGGGTGACACTGACCCAACACAGAGCCAGGTGTGCTCACCCAGCCAGCACCAAGTGCCCGTCCCTGCGCTCACCTTGCCCTGCTTTGGGACACGTCCCCAGCCCTTCACAAACCCTCCTGTACCCCTGGCATGGCCCAGGCATTCTCCCCCTGCAGTCTCAGTGGCTGAGACCATAACCCCAGGTTCCCTGCCAGGGCCAGGGGAGCCAAGGCAGCAGGGCTGGGGCTGGGAGGAGCAGCAGGACTCAGCACAGGCTGCCCAAGTTTGAGGAGCTGACTACATCAAAAAGCAGAAGGAAAATATTTAAGTCCAGTGCAAGTCTGATTTTGTGAGCTACTCTTTCTTACTGCTCTTCTGAAAACGGTGCCAGAGCTAATTTAAGTCATCTGTGACAAGATGGCCCTTTTTAATGAACTTGCTTTTTATCACCTGCAACTGAATTGTGCCCCTCACATTTGGAATGCAGTGTCACATACAGATACTATCACATTTGCCAGAAATATTGCTGCAAGTTTTCTGTGTCATTGCAATGCTTATTTATTCCATCCAAAATTTATTTGAGATACTGACTGAATAAAGTAGGATTTTTCTTTGTCTGACAATTGATTAAAAAGTAATTTACCACCTCCTTTCTTTAGAAGTTTTTTTGTATGTCACATTCTGATATTTTCTCATTCTAAACACAAGCAAAAGACCTTTCAGTTCAAATGGGTATTTTCTTGATTCTGAAAGTATTAACGTGGATTTCAGTATTTATAAGAAATTACCAAATCTTAAATCTTCCTTAGATAAAAGTTATTTTTCATTTACTTTCATAACAGCCAGTCTTAGAACTTAATGAAAATACTATTTTATTTAAATTAAAAAGTAGGTCAGATTTTCATTTCCCTGAGAAAGGGGTAGCAGTGCACTTTTACCTGCTAATTTACTAAAGTCTACAGAAGTAAAAATATATGAAGAGGTCAGTTCCCACTAGTACTGCATTTTAATTATATACAGTTATCCCCAAATGAAATTTTGCCTGCCGGCTGATTATCATCGTTTAAGTTCTTCAAGCACTCACAATTATTTTTAACATACTGTCTTTCAGATGTCTCACATGCCATGTCAATATTCTTACAAATGACTCCAAGGACAAGAAAAATCCCACTACTAAATAAAACACAAAGAAAAATACTTGCTTCATGATCCAGTAACCATGAATAGAAAGAAGTTTAGCTCAGAGCTGAGAATACACTGTACTGAAGAAACCTCAAATATGGTCCAGTTGGTTTCTTTACTACATAAAAGATATTATTGATGTTATTGATTCCTAAAAGCAAAGGAGATTCCTCAGCAGCTGAGTACAGCACATGTCCAGGCTGAAGCTCTCCTGGAGAAAGGAGGATGGACTCACAAAACCCTGGGGAGAGCTCAGGGTCTGCTCTGCTCCCCAGCCCCACCACGGGAGCCCTGGCTGCTCTTGTCCCTGCCCAGCTCCTGCTCCAAAGGCAGCTCCCACAGACCGGGCCAGCCACAGGGCACACACAGATATCATTCCCCAGGCTGCACAACCCACGTGCCAGGTCAGTGACTATTCAGTCCTTTATTCTATTACTGATATCTCTGTGTTTTATTTTGTTTTCTTGTGCTTCATTTGCTTTTTTTTTGTTTCATTTAATAGCCAAGGACTGCATAGAAACACTACAAAATCACAGGGCACTATGTCACATAACTAAACAGCCCACATTCACTAAAAATATTTCCTTACACCTACCACTTTTTTGTTTGTGTTCAATCCTCTTTAATTTCTTTCTGCATCATAAAGCTGCAGCAACACTGATGGAGGTCAGTTTAATTTCAGACACTGCAATTTCACACAGAGATAATGGAGTGAAAGTGCACAGAGTGTCCACTGCTCATTTCCTATGTGTACAGGGCTCAAATAGAGTAAGGTGCTTTAAAAAGTGAAGGGAATAGTTAAAATAAGGAGATTTTAACTATTTTACAAGATCTGATGCTTTGCTACCTGTTTATATTTTTAATGAGATCAACAGACGCCATGGCAATGTAACCAGTATGAAACTCAGGCAGGTGAAAAAGAAAATTAGATCTGATTTTTGAGAATATGACATATAGGATATTGGAAGCCTTTACCAACTTCCTAAAACAGGTAGGCTATGATCCAAATTGCATAAATATGATGAAAAATTAAACTCAAGAAAAGCCAACAGATATTTAAGATTTTTCTTATCAACTCATTAAGAAGCAAAATTTAAAGTCAGTTACCAGTGCTCTAAGTGGAGTTCATTAGCGGAACTTTTTGCACTAACTTTTAACTGATGGTTCCTGGCTGCACAGGGTGTTGGTCTGTTTGTATTTCATTTCTTTTCACTTGGAATCAATATGTACAAGATTTGCTATTGTGGGCTGCCTCCATATTCCAGATGGCCTCCCCAAAATATTGGTCCACCTCCTGCTTCCACCTCCCTACAAGATGTTGTAGGAGTTTTGTAGACTATATCAAGCAATGTCTCCAGATAGTTCCCCAGTGCTATTTGAAAGCTCAGAAGCTGCAGCCCACCCAGCCACAGAAATGCAGTCAGAGAGCACCAGAGGATAAATGGGGATCTGCAGGCAAAAAGGTGATTTAGGAAGTCTGCTGAAAAACTTAAGCTGAAATTTATGTGCTTTTAGAGAACACAGTTTGAAGCTCACAAGAGCTGTGGTTCCAAAAACCTCAGAGCAGAAGAAAGGAGATGTTGGCTCACTGCAAAGGTTTTGCTCAGCTGGAGCTCTGGCTAGAGCTTAATTTCTTCGCAATGTGAACATGTTAGAGAAAACAAACTGAGAGTGGGATAAAACTTAAGACTGGGATTTAACTTCTGTATCCAGCACCTGATATTGCACAGTCTGTGCACTACTACAGGTTCACTCATCTCCCTTCACAAAAGTCCAGCATACACTATACAAAAAATAAAAACCAAACCTTCCAATCCCTCTTATTTCTGTCTTCAAAAGGAATCCAAAGATTCTTAACAGTTACCAACTTCCAAAAAAAAAAAACCAAAAACAAGAGGTTTTTTCAAAATCTGCCAAGTTCATATGTGAACTGGAGCATATCATCCACAGCAGCCCACTAGCCCAAGTGAGCTCAGTCACCATCTGACAGAGTGAATCTCAAAGATCTCTCCTGATCTGGGTTCATTTTTCAGCTGTCAAAACAGAGGCTATCACTACTGCTGTCAGAATTATCATCTGAGTCTGAAGAAAAATTTTTCTTTAACTGTTCACACCAGTCTGAGCTCCTCCAACAAGAGCTTTAGAAAAGTCAAGTAGTGTCTTTGGTAGAATAAGCAAATTACATAAAAAGAAACACAGAAACAGTTGGAAACTTTGCAAAGTTTACTTTTGAAATCTCGTTCCACTTGTCACTTAGGAAACACAAGTTCTAAGCCCTCTTTCCCCAAATGACAATATTTCATGCTCACTGAAGCAGCACAATTTCTGCCACAGTATTTAAGGTTGAGAGAAATGAGATTTCAAAAGCTTATTAATTGCTAAAAATATGTATCCAAAGGGAAAAACATGCAACACAATGCATCAACGTCATTCCAAGTTTTCTGACAGCCTGAAATACAAGCTTTGACTTAGCTGCAATATAATCATACAAATGTCAATTAATTGTTCCCCTAGTGATCAAACTTCCAGCCTTTGCATCTGCTGTAAATCCCTGCTGACTCCCAGACTTAACACAGGACCAGAAACCTGAGCTGTCCCTGGCCCAAAAAATGATAAGCTTTTCTTGAGAAAGTGCTTAATATTTTTCCTCTTCAAATTCTATTGCACATTGAATCTTAAAACTAAATAAAGCTGTAAAATAACCATCTGTAAAAATAGGTACAAGTGGGGTTGTTTTATTTGTATAATATTTGCATATTTGAATTGCTGCTAATCTTTGAAACTTATCTATTGCCAAGAGCTGTTTTACCTATACAGAATATCCCAGGGGAATTATAAACACAGGGTAATTTTTGCAAGGATTTAGTCAATATAATTGTGCAGTGCAAAGTAACCGGGTTTCCACCCTCAGTTTGTGTGTGCTTCTTTTTGCTTCTAATTCAGGACTGCCTGCAGGAGGTTGTTTGCTCCCTTGCTTTTTTTCCCAGATGTATTCTTAAAAAAAAATGTGTCCTAGAATTCAATACTCATTCAGCAGCACTCTCAATTTTACTCCAAATAGTCATATAAAACCATATTTCTCTTATTTATTCATCTATGGCTATGACTTTTCCTCCAAAGCCCCAGTAATTGCTAAAAATTGCTAGATCTAGTTTTTATTTAATGGAACCTGAATACAATCTGTTCTGGTGTGACCCAAAGTACAGCAACTTTAATCAGACTTAACGTCTTTATTAAAGTGATTTAATAACCGCTTTATTGATTTAATTCATATCAGAAAGCATCTAAAGTTGGCAGACTTAAACCTCTCAGAACATTACCTTTTTAATTCCAGGAAGAGAACTGAATCCTGGCTAGAAAAGCTCCACTTTACATATACACATGCAGGCTCTGAACCTTTACCCAACACAGCCTGCATTTTTCCATATGCAGTGAGCCAAATCACAGTCATCCATAATACTGGGGAAAAACTTGGTAACAGAAAGGCAGTTTTGTGCTTCAGAGATGCACAGATGAAACCATTAAATACAGAACTGGCCTGGGTGTAAATTCATCCTGCTCAGAAACCTAATGCCACAGTCAGCACACACCAGCTCAAGATTTATACATTGCTGGGTCCAAATACCACTGAAGGAGAAGATGAATAAGCGTGGGCTGTTATTCAGTGCATGAGTGAATTAAGTACAGTGGTCCCAATTTCAATGGAGATGGTGCAAATTAAAGAAAAAATAGGACAGCAAAGAAAAGAAACTCTGATCTTATCACCTCATTCACTTTTGCAACATATATGTAACTGCACAGACTTGAAATGGAAGAAGCATCCTAACTAAAAATAACTGAGTTTATATTAATTAGTGAATTTTTCCCTCAGTGAAACAGGCATGAAAGTAGATGTCAGGTGTCTCTGCTCAACCTTCTTTCAAGTACTGATTGACAGGAATGGTAATGGCTCAATCTGAAGGAATAATTTCAGTAATACTTCTTTACCTACCCTCTTCCCTATCCAAACACCAATGGTTTTTATGACTATTAAAACTGTAACATATTAGCACCTTGTCATTTGCCTAAAGTGACTATAACCTTATTTTAAGAACCTGTGTGACCACTGGTAGGTTTTCTGTTCCAGGTACTCTCAATTTGGGGAAAAACAAGGAAGAAAGAGAGAACCTACATTTTGCCTGAGCAAATAATTTTGCATTATCTTGTTGAGAATGTTGCATGTCTCAAAAATCTCAAAAATGTTTACCCAAATGATGCAGAATGAGAAGAAGGAAAATAATTGCTACCTTCTATAGGAAGGAGAAGCAAAGGAGCAAAGGAGACCTTGCTTTTATCTGGATCTACTCAGTATTTCTGGCTTTGCTGTAAATTCTGAAGTGATGTGCATTCAGTGGCAGGATAAGAGTTGCAGGATGAGTCCCTCCTGCTGGAGCTGCTCTTCAGAGACAAGATTTCACAGCCTGAGACATGGGGCAGGTTCCCATCTCAGCATCCCCGGAGGTGCAGCAGGTTCTCTCCCGTCTGGAGGCTGGACATACTCAAACAGGAGCCTTTCACTCTCTTTCCTTATACTGGTATTCCTGAGTTTATGCTACAAGACTAACAGTGATAAACTCAGAAGTTGCAATTCTAGGAATCATTACACAAACCAAGCATGGTGGCTTGCATATACTATATGTCTCTGGAGGAAAATATAACAATAAACTTAACAATCAAACAAACCAACCACCAAAAAAAAAACTTACTCTTTCACAGTTGGGTCAGGATTAATAAAACCCATGTGGATTCTGTGGATCTGGGAAGAGCTTATTCTTATGAAAAATTGATCGAGATAAAATTTATGCTCTGCTGTACCTCAGTAAATCTGCAGACTTAAAGCCATGTCAGTGGAACTGCTGTGGAATATCAGCAGAATAATTAATATGGTAGTATAACTGGGGAGTTTGCTTCAATATAGATCAATTTCCAGACTTAGACATGTAGCATTTCTCACACTGTCATTCATAGATTCTGAAATCAAAATGAAAGATGACACCAGCTAACAAAGCAGGTCCCAATATATGTAGATATCTTACATCAGTATCAATAACTTTTTTCCAAGAAAGATTATCTCCCTTTAATCCTAATAACATCAATGTTTCATACAATTTTGGTATGTGTCCACCTCTTTGTCTTCAGTGCACTCGTGTATTTTTCAAATAAACCTGTTATTTATTATGACAGCTGGAAATTGACCTGGTAAAGTCATCTATGTTCACTCCGTGTATTATGTTACCCTCTAATTCCTGCCCAAAACACAGTTGGAAATTAAAAGAAAAATATGTCTTCACCAAATTTTGATTTATAAGACATTCAGTGCACTTTTAAATGCTAAATTTTTCTACAGGAAGCAGTAAACTGCAATAGGCAGCAAAACAGAGTTATGGCACATGAAATAGAAATTAAAATGCAAGTGATTGAATACATATTCACAGAAGTTTAAGCTGGGTAACATTCAGCAACAGAAAAACATGCAGTTTTAGACATACCCTTGCTATCCTGTCAGTTGATGCACACTTGTTTGAAATAAGGCAAGGAAGTATAAAGCAATCTTTATCCTGAAGGTCTCCAAGAGTATTTCTTGGGGTCAGGGTGGTGCATGTAGACACATATAGCAAATGGAGACCTACAGCTTGGAAATCTCACTGAAATGAGAAAAATCCCTCATCACTGTTGCCTTGAACTCAAGGCAGCAATCAATATTTCCTGTGGGTTTTGGGGCCCTCAGGAGCTGCAGAGGAGGTGATGGCCTGGTTAGAGCCACCCTCATGCCCTTTCCTCCCCAGGCACTGCCAGCACAGCAGCAGCAGGTTCTGCCCTGGGCTGGCTCCCCTGTGGCACAAATGGAACATAATTCACACTAAAATATCTCAAACTGCAAGACAAGATTGATCAGAGGCTTTTGTGTCTCCTGCTCCGAGATGCGGCCCAGTTACACCTGAGCAGGCCTTATGTACTGACACACACAAATTTCATGGCTGTGTTTGGGTTGGATTTTCCTCCCACAAAGTAGGCATATGCTTTGCTAGGTTCTCTCTAAAGTCAGTAGTCCAACACAAATGTAACAGTATTTGAAATTAAATCCAGGACTGGTGGACAAGTCCTCCTCAGATTCTGATTTGCAAGGGGAGAGGCTGCCAGGGCCTCGGAGTACCCTCAGACACAAACAGTAAAACCCCAGTAGGGGAACTGCTGCAGCCCTAGCCAGGAAAATATCAGCATAAGGCAAATCAGAATAGAAACAGAGCTCTATTAACCAAAAACTTGGATTTTTTTTTTTTCAAAGACCAAAAGATGATAAGCAGTTTTATCAAAGGGATAGTAGCTGCCCAATTTTTTCAATCATTTTAATTGCAGGCTAGCATTCATCTTCTTATCCAGCTGTGTAAACTCCATCACTTTGAATCCACAGCATATAATTAATCCAACCAGAATAGACTCAATTTTTTTCTACTTATCTTGTTTGTAGGAAGGTAGCCTTTTATTTGCACTATGTTACCTCTGATCCACAAAGTGACCCAAGGGAGTGTCTTACTATTCACCAAATCCCTGTCTCATAATATTTTCATATTGCCATGATGAAACCTACATGAACCAATGACAAGAAAAATGAAATTAATAAAAACAACAGAAAAAAAAATAACAAACCTCACATACACAAGAAAACACATAGAAGAAACTTCAAGACAAAACCCTAAGGCCTTCTAAACTCCCCACAAGATATTGCAGTATACAATGTACCTAATCTTAGAACCATTTTGACACATTACTTCAACAGTCTGTGAGGACTTAAATGGTGGATAATAAGACAGGACTTTTCCTCCTGGAAATCCTGCTATAGGTTGAGCACCTGAGTGAGGAACTGTAGTGCCCAAACCATTCCTCAAGTCAACACTTTCTTAAGGGTGCGCAGCAAATTTTGCACATGATGAAAACCATATTTAAAGTTGCAATCCGTGATAGTCTAGATCATTGCATCCAGAAAATTAATTTCCACTTGTTGATGAACAAAGTCTGCTGTGAACTTTTAATATTTTTCTATTAATTTTTGAGTGAATATTACCATAAATGGATTTAGTTTCTTTTAATGTATTACTTTAACATTGGTTTGTCTAAAAGATGCTTATTAATACTTCTGTAACAGGGAGGCAAACTGATACAAATCATGTTAAATTTCTCTCTCAAATGCCTGTTCCATGAGATTTAGCAATAATCAGGGTATAAATTGGGATGATTTTCTGATTGGGTTTTGATAAATGTATTTTAAATCTTATTAAAATGTATGTCCTGCATTCCACTGTTATTTCCAATACTCTTCCACAAGGCTTGTGCTACACTGTCATATGTAAGACTGGTAACAGAAAGCAATAGAACACATGAAAATTAATTACATTACATCCAGTAGAAATCAAATATCTCAGATTGAAGCATGCAGGGAAGATTAGCTACCAGAGAGACTATCCATTTTCTAGTATTAATCCTTCCCAGGATCTTGTTTACTGAGGAACTTTATTTCAACACATACGTGAGTTTTACATGCACATCAGTCAGCCCAAACAGTCCTTGATATTAGGCTAAGCAGAAAACAAGAGTGATTTTTGTGAAAACTTTTTAGAGATTTCCTTCAACCTCAGAAGGTCCCAGCTGGAACAATGACAGAAGTTACAAAAGGTAGAACAAGGCCCAAATGAGCATCCTGGATCTAATGTTTGTGAGAAGGGATTTGAGCTTCAGTCCCCCGCAATGGAAGGGGGTCACAGTAATGATTAAAGTATTTGCTATGCAGATGTGCTTTGCTCTCTTGAGGAACTTCACTAATCTTTTTAATTTCCCATGAGCTGTGCCCATTTAGAACAACCAAACAAAAAGGCCTGCTAACAGATGAAGTTTTATAAAGACAACTCTTACAATTTCTAACTTCCCTCTCTGTATGCCAGAGGCATCAATCATCCTTTCAATATCATCAGCTCTCTGCAGAGATGACATATATTTACAATATGACACTGCACTGAACACTTGACACATGCATTGGTTTCCTGGCTCTCAGTGCACAAGCCTAACGAGCAAGAACCAGCAACAACAAATCAAACTGAGGTTTCAGGACACATCAGACATTCCAAAGATGCTTGGACAATTAATCATACACTTCCACCCATTTATGTTTCTCATGGATTGCCTTAGATCGGCCCAGGCAAGGAGGGACAATGTTTCTCTTGTCACTGAGCAATTGGTAACCCACAGGCTGGAAGCCAGGCAATGTCTCTACTGTACCTTCTCTCTCACTCCACCATTCCCTGTGACAGTCCATGCTTACATGTCAGATTGCAAGATGGAATTAAGGATTTCAATTGACCCATAAAAATATTTTCTACTCTAACCAGCCTAGAGAAACTAGCACAGGGTCTCTCCCTAAGTATTTCCTTTTCTTTCCTTGACTTCTTCCCTCTTCCTTTCCCCTGTCACTCAAAATTTAATCAAAACAGAACTGTATTATAGATAAAGGATTAAAAAAAAGAAAATCCCCATCAAAGTAAAGCTCTCATCAAACCTTTTTCATATGCTGATTGGGGATCCTGAAATATTCTGTTTATGAGGTTGCACAAAACTTCCTCAAGTGACGGATCAGATGTGTTTCCCATTTGTAAATGTGGCTGACCCAACAGGTGGGCACCAATGCATTACTCAATCAACAAGCTCTAAGCATCATTCCCTAGATGAAACTTATCCTATTTTACAGATAAGAGGGAAAATTTTGAGACCTATTTTAAAATTAAACTCTAATATTAATATTAACACTTTTATAGCCCAATGAAAAAACCTATATAAATATATATAAACAATTTGGTTTTCTTCTCATATATTTTAAGCAATTTCTGTCACCTAACCTTTAAAGAAAGATTTTGCCCAGTAGGGAAGTGGCTGTGCAGTTAAAATTTATCTCTTTATTCCATCCTTTTGATGAGTTTTTTTAGACATTTAAAGCACTTGAAATAATGCCCATCTTCAGCCTTTGTTTTTGGGTTATAGATGTGGTTTAGAATCTTTTTATGTTCCTGCATTTAAGACATTTATATTTTCAAGAGTAATCACAGGCAGAAGATTTTGCCTGATCTAGTGTCACTAATGGAACTTAAATGCCTCTCTTTTTTTGCGATTTAGAGTTAGTTCCTCCTTTTTTCTTTTCTTTTTTTTTTCTTAATACAATACATTGTGTGGCTGAAAACTGTAAACAAGAAACCATAGGCAATAAAAGAGCAGACTTGAGCATGGACAAAAATCAAATTATCTCTGCTTAACTCTTATCTGGCAACTACCAGCTCCACCAAACTTTTAAATAATTTACAGAAAGGTATGAGAAAAAAACAGGAAACCAAATATTTATGTCTTTCATGCCTCTGTGCAACTCTTTCAGTTCCTAGGATGCTTCTAACATTTCCAAGGAAATGTTGTTTTCTCACTCTAGTACCATAAGGTGCTGGCATTATACTTGAAGGTATATCAGGTGAAGTTTCATAATGCAGCAGAACTTGGAAAACCCGTTATATTTTTGACCCATCAGCCTTGAACTGAAACCATTTTTAGCCAGAACAGTGAGTAAAAAAAAATTTGTACTGCCAAAATAAAGTTGACTGCTACAAGTCAGGAAAATATTATAAAAGATACCGGAGGCTCTTGATAAAGTAGCTGCTTTTCTACTGCTTCTAGAGGCACCCTCTCATGAATTTCTTTTCTAGGTACACAGAAGAGTGGACAAGTTACAGGGCAGGGGAACAGACCGCTGGCTACCCTGCAAGGACATCACTAAAGGTCAGGAGGCTGCTCATCCGTGGCTACAGCAGCCCAGGACAAAGGAGGCAACATCAGAGGAGGAGGAGAGAATTGATTTTTCTGCATGGACAAATGGGGATTCTCTTCCTCAAAGCAAGGAAATACAAGCTACTGGGAATTTTCAGGGGATATAGATGAGCAAATTAAAACCCTTCATGGAAAAGGTTTGTGTTGCCCCTCTGGGTTCAGTGGAGAGGATTTGTGATCCATGCCTTAGTAAGCACAGCTGTTAGCCAGGGGCAGTACAACATCACAAGAGAAAGCAGACTTACAAGCAGAACTATCTGCAGTTATTAAAGGTGCAGGGTTAATACTGACAACATGCTTGAGGGCTAAGACACTTCAGCAATCAGCATCATGCTTAACTCCAGTGGATGAATGTAAGTTACAAACTGAAATTATGGGGAGAGGGAAAAAAATTCTGTCTTTAGTGTAATCCTGAAGGGAGTCCAGAAAGCATATTTGAGTCTGCAGGCTTTTGCTGTTATCACCTCCTTTCACTCATCCACACACACCCCTTTGAAAAGCACTTAAATACACAAGAATACATTAGGATGCCTTTGTTTGCAGAAATGCTCTAACTATAAATCTCTAAAATTTCAGTAATTTAGGTCTGAACACAGAAAATGAGGATAATACATTACATAAACCACAACTGTAATTTGCATTCCTCATAGTGTTTGATATCAGGGATAGTGTTCAGTCATAAATAAAGGCACAGACAATAAGGTGCAACCAAAGAGGAAAGAAAATAGTTTGCTAATATTGCAATTGCATTTATTTTTGCTTTAGCAATATATTAACAAGTATGGCCCTTAGCATGACTGAAGAGAAGAAGTGCTGCAGAATTGAATTTAAATAATGCTACCAGGACTTTATGTCTACCAAACTGTTCAGTTCACTTAGGACATGATTTAAAATATTTTTACAGCTTGCCAAGCCATTTGCAAGGACTGGTTGCAATCACAGCAAAGGCTATCACATCTGAAACATTCGTGCACAATCAAAAATCTTTGGTTTTTCTTTGTTCAGATTACTGGGACTTGCCATCACAGCCTCAACTTGGATCTCAACAATGGGTTAGAGAAAGAAGGACCTGAAAACTCTCCTGATCCTTTCAGTTACAGGAACTTTGCTTTCACAGCTATGTAAGGGTGATCGAAATCAGCTTGAGAGGAAATGGAATTCATCCTACAGCTACACTCAGAGCTTTTCTTCACATTATCTATGAGGCTAAGAAGTATGAAGAAATAGATACATATATATGCAAAATTAGACCAAACAGAATAACTAGGAGTTTTATTTTGGCTGGGTTATTTTTTGGCAAAATTTAATGGAACATATTCTGCTATAACAGGGAACTACTCATGCAAGAAAAAGGCACAAACACAAAGGTTATATAAAATTCTCAATATTAGTATTCAGTGGTAATTTACACAATATTTTCAGCACCATATTTCCTGTTTGCCAGTTTTTAAGAAAAAATAACAATTCTATTACTGATGCATATCAAGACAGTAAAATATTTTCCCGATTAATTATACATCCCTATCTGTACACTGGTCATGCAGCTTTAATGGAAAATATTTAAAACCTTTCCATGAGAATTCAGCACATTCTACTGTTCTCATTAATATTCCAAGCAATTTTCTGCTTGTTGATCAACTTTCTGGTTTAACAAAACTATAAAATGTGGATGACTATGTGGATCTTGACAGGTACACATCTCCTGTTAAGACAGCATTTCCCACAAAGAATTCAATTATCTACAATTTTGTGCAATTCATTATAGCACTAAAATTTTCAGTAAAGCATTGAAAGAAAAACATTTTTTTACTGAAAGAGATCTTATACAGTACCTTATCCTCCCTCCTTAACAAGGGAAAACAAGTTAGAGAAAGACTGGGTAACTGTAGACCTAAACTTCCTCTCATCATAGTTGAAAATAAGAGTTGGACATTTTAAGTCTCATGTTAAGTGCCAAGTGATAAAATTTTCCATACCCGAGGCAGACAATGGGGAATTTTTTTCTTTGTCTTTTAAATACTTCTACTGCAGAAAACCTGTATTAAATGAAGACCACTGCCACAGCAATGAAATGGTCGCTGGGCACCCAGAGCAGTAAAGATGAAGGTTACGTAGCAGTCTGCCTGTAGCCAGTGTCCATAACCTCGAGAGGCAGAGCTGGAGGAGAGGCAGCAGGCCCTGCCCCTGCCTGTCCCCTCAGAGCCCTGCTCTGTCCCCAGGTCAGTGCCAGCAGGGCCAGGCTGTGCCAGCACAGCCTCACACAGCTGTGACACACTCTTGCAGGCAGGTGACATTTGGGGACACCAGAGCCAAAACCATAAGGACACGTTCTGACCCTCCAGCAGCAGACAGTGACACACTGGGTTAGCACAGGCATTTTACTTTACAGGTTAAAATAGAGGTGCCAAAGGGCGCACAGACCTTTCACTGCTTTGCAGAAATCTCTGGTTTTGTCTCATTCAATAATCCTTCAGAAACAGTTCTGAGACCCTTGACAAACCAACCCAAGCATGCAAAGAAGACATATGATGACCAGATGGCCCATACTCTCATCCTTCAGCACCCATATGCTTCAAGTGTATTTTCAGATTGCTGCTAAACAGTGGGGCTTTGGAGTTGTAAAGATCCTACTTGGCAGGAAGAATCCTTACAGATGTTGGAAAAAAGGCTTTCACCACAGACAGATCTCAACTAAGCACGCATTGCATTAAGAATTAAGCTGATTTGCTGTATATCCCTGAGCCAGCAAAAAATTGCAGTTTTCTCTGATATCCTACTGAAAATACTAATTTTATTTTTTTAACTTGTTTTTGGGGGAGCAAGTCTAGAGTTTAAACAGTGTGATTGTGATTGGATTCTTCTGGTTGACAATACTTGACACAATTGATAATATTGAAAAATACTAATAAAATAAATCCTATCAATTTTGGTGATGCCTTTATCTGTAGACTAAAAGCCAAGACAAAATCTTCAAACTCCTACCAATGCATCTAATTTTCTACAAATCACTAACAACTTTTGAGTCATAGTAAAACAGCATATTTTATTAAGTATTAAACATTATACAAGATTATGAGAATGTAAAAATATCAGTAAGAATAATTTAAAATATTGTACACATTTCATTGAATCAAAAGTTCATCTTGAAGTTTAAAAACAGTTGATATTTTTGTGTTTCAGATAAGCTTTTCTGAACTCACCGATCACAAAACAGGTAATAGATGATACCTGAGGCACTGGTATTCAGAAGTCTGCAAGATTCAGGCCAGCTGAGATAGGTGAGCAAAAAAATTAGCCTTCATAGCTTTTCCTGTGCTAAAGTAATTTTCTAGGGTGAGCTGTATATATTCCCCACCACCACATTAAGAAATCTCTCATAGTCTATAGGATCATTAAATGCTTAAAGATCACTTGTTCCAAGCCCTCTGCCACAGGAGGGGCATTTTCCACTGGACCAGGCTGCTCAAATCCCCATCCAGCCTGGCCTGAGCGTGAGGAACATTTGGCATTTGTTGCATAACAGCTTCCCCAGAGTCCCTTCACATAACAACACACAAACGCACATGGACTGAATTCCTGACTTCATCCCCCACCAACAGAAGCTTTTGTTGTTAAAGCTACAAGTACAAGGCAAGATAGATTCAGCTATTCCCAATGATTTCATCAATTTTTTTGGCGAAAGAGGAAAATGAATTATTTTATTAATTCATTTTAATTCATATTAATTCACAACCACCATGGCTGTGCCTAGCTCTGTTTGTAGTTGATGAAGAAGACCAGGCAATTTTAGAACATTATGTAGCTGATCACATGGAAATATCTCCTTGAGGGTAATGCTAATTAAATCCTAGTTTTCACTGAGTTTATAGACTAGATCTCCAGCAAGTCCAAAGGGAGCAAAACATGACTAACTCAGCAACTCATCACATCTTGTTTATTTATAAAATCATGTGGCTTAAACTGAAACATTTCCATTTTAGCAAGCTGAAAATCCAAAAGTAGAAACATATACCCAAGGGTCTGGAAGAGTAAGTCTTCGAAAAGTCCTACCTTCTTTAGAAGTGCATTTATAAGCCTCTAAATATTTTTCAGAGAGGTCAAAAGCTTGAAATAAAATATGATATGGTAATAGTGGTACATTTTGTCCTGTCTACTCATGGTGGGCCTATCATGAATAAAAAAGCACAAAAAAAAAAAAAAAAACCAAAAAAAACCCCCAACCAAACAAAAAAAAAAAAATCCTCTATTTCAGCCTCTAACTGTCAGAAAAATAACATGGCACTGAAGAAGAAAGCCCAGAAAATACATGGACAGTGCAGCTTCTGTCCCAAATCACACAAGACCGGCTCACTTGGGGCAGAGAACCTAAGCCATAGCAAACTCCTCTTCCTTTTCCAAAGTAGAATATGCTTGGACATGTGCCAAAACTCTGGAAGACTTTCCCCTTTCCCACTGTCATTGCCCTTCCTCTGGTCATGCACCACATTCACTAACCCCAAAGTGTAATGACTGCCAAGATACAAATTAAATTATTCCAGAAAGTTCTCTATGACTAGGCTTGACAAACCATGAGTAAGGCCAACAAGGGCTTCAGCCACTGTCACTGATATGAAATTATGATCTATTTAGACTTGTCAATATTCAACTCTGTACAAACCAAAATGTTGGTATATATCAATCAACAAACTCAATCTGGATCCCTCCATTAAAATGTGCAATTATTTCTATTTGCAGTCTGCAGTGTATTTCCATAACACTGAAATAACACAGCAGATGTTAGTGTCCATAAATCCTCTCTTGTGACTACTATTACACTGCTTAATGCTCCAGTTTTCAATATCTAAAAATAATACATTTTTAAAACTATGTTTTTAGTTACAATTAATATATTTATACCTTTCTAAGGGAACCAAATTATAAAGATATATTCTTGCATTCCTAATGAGCTCTTTTAGTCCATTTTAAAATAAAAGCAAATCTATTATATAATATTATGGAAATACACATAATGCCAATTAACTAAAATATTAAAAATAATATTAGCAAGATATCAGTCTCAAAGACAAACGAAAAAAGTATATTTATCATCCACTAGACAGGGAATAGAATAATTGTTCTTAAGTATGAATTTTCAGAAATGACATGATTTACAATTTTATACTTTGATTTATAGATCCTGAAGTCATAAAATGTTAAGTGACTTTTCAGAAAGAAAAATAATTTAAAAATGTGTCAAAAACTATTCATCCCAGTGTCAAAGCACTCCAGGTCACCACTATTTCTCATTTAAGTATTCTAGGGATTTAATTATATTACTGCTATAACAGCACCTAAGATGATACTTAATATGAAAGAAAAACCCTGCAAATGTTATGATACAAAATATCCAAAATCAGCAGCAAATTCAGTCTTTACCTGTAATAATACCAGCTTCTTACACAGGAATATATAAGTCCCTGCAGAGTGTATATAATTCCCTACAGAGCAACAGGATTTTTCATGGGAGTCTGACACTCTGGGAATTTTACTGGGAAGATCTCAAATTCTGCAATCTGCCACTGAATTTTCCCTCTTCCCCACAGCTGCATCCCACTGGCAACTCAGAGTCCTGCAGAATCACAGAGCAGGTCAGGCTGGGAGGGACCCCAGTGGTTCATCTGGTCCAGTGAGGGAGACTCCTCACCCTCTCTGGGCACTCTGTCCCAGTGCACGGGCTCCTGCACAGTGAAGGTCCAGTGAGGGAGACTCCTCACCCTCTCTGGGCACTCTGTCCCAGTGCATGGGCTCCTGCACTCTAAAGTTCTTCCTCATGTCCATGTGGAACTTGCTGGGTATCAGTTTCTGCCCGTTGCCTCTTGTGCTATTGCTCAGCACCACCGAGCAGAGCCTGCTCCTTCCTCAGAGCCCTCCCTGCAGAGATTTGTGTACATGGGTGAGGTCCCCTCAGTCCTCTCTTCTGGAGGCTGAGCAGGCCCAGCTCCCCCAGCCTTGCTCAGAGGAGAGATGCTCCAATCCCTTCATCATCTCTGCAGCCTCTGCTGGACCTGCTCCAGGAGCTCCATGGCTCTGTTGTGCTGCGGAGCCCAGAACAGGACACAGCACTCCAGATGTGCCTCACCAGGGCACATCTGGATCAATTTATAGACTATCCTGTTCACCCCCCTGAAGGGAAGGGCAGTTAGTGTAATGTGGAATTGTTTTTTGTTCCCGACATGCATTACTTTATGATTTTTATTGTGGAATTTAATCTCTCTTTTAAGAGTGGGAGAGATATCATGAAACAAAAAGAAATAAAAAATTCCACCTTCAATGTCATTCCACACTTTCTGCCCAGCAATTCAATTTGTCCTGTCTGTTGACAATGCCACCCGACTTTGAATCTTTAGTAAATTTCAACAGAATACCACGCTTTTTGTGCCAAAGCCATTACTAAAAACATTAAACAAAATTGGTTCCAGGACTGATGTTCAGGAACTCTATTAAATAATCTTTCAATACATTCTGCTTCCTCGTTTTAACATGATTTATTCTGAGTCAGGTTTATCACTCCATTTAATGCTTATTTTCTGGAAAGTGTACAGAAATATAAAATAATTCAATTCAACACCCTGGCTCGAAAAGCACTTGCTTTTGTGTGTAGCCTACAGTTGATGTATTAAATGACAATAAAATGGATAAAACAACCTTACTGCACTAAAAGTTACTGCCAATATACGACATTGTTAAATTAAAAATTAATCGCCTGAAGAAACACACAGAAATGCATACATGCGTACTTCCAATTTTTTATTTAGGGTTGCTTAATAATTTATGGCTTGGGTAAGAACATGCCTCCTTCAGCAGAAAAATGCTAATTGCATTAAAGAAGAAACAATCCCTGGAGCACAGAAGCGAGCATTACTACTTGTTAGTCAAAAATTAATACTCAGCACTGTAAGTCATTTTTATTAACTTACTCTACAGTTGCAATGGCTGCACAATTACATACAACAGTGAACTATTCCCTAAGACTTGAGATAAATGATGAAATTAATTCTTAGTTTAGTAAAATACTTTGTTACTTCAGTCTCTCTACCAAAGACTGAAGCCTAGAATTAAAAATCACATTTTTCCTTTTTTTTTGCAGTGTTTTTATGATTTCTGCTTTACATGCTACCTACTGTTGTGCTTTCAAGTACTGATATCAGTCACAATAACCATTACAGCACAAAACTAATGAAACTGGTTTTGGTTTTTTTCCCTCTCTAGCTGAAAAAAATGACAGCTTCAGCAAAATATTTCCTTAATTTTTAGTGCATCAGGACTCTTTTTCTAAACTCAAACACTTGCAAGTGATACTTTTCTTTAGATGTTTTGGGGAATTTTCCCATGTTCCTCTTCTCTAAATAAAGCAACCTGCCAAAAGTGTGCAGAAAAACTGCATAAGTCACACTGAATTTCTGGCAAAAACTTTCACCTTTGTCACAATTAAGTGATTCACCACATAAAAAAACATACCAAGCCAAAATCCAACAAAACAATCAAAAAGAAAGCCTCTAACAACTGCCATATTACAGCAGAAAAGTCTTGTCTTCCTCTGTGCCCAAAACACATATTTATGTCTTGCTTTACCTCTTGATTTTTGCCACCACAGCAAAACTGGAGAGTGTACCCAAAATGCGGGGTGAGCATAAAGTTCACAGAGCTCGTGCCGCATCAGACATGATGTTTTTGAGTCTGACCCTCTGTTGGACTCCAAAGTCTCTTATAAAACTGCACTGCAGTGAAACCATCTCAAGGCAAAAGGGTTTTTTTCACCATGAAAATAGTTGTGGGGGACAGGACAAAGGATGGGACACTGGGACAGGACAAACAATGCAACTGGGAGAAAAATAGGTAAAAGCTGGAAACATACCTCAAGAAGAATAACACATAAGCTACATCTGGCTCAAAATACCCTTCAGAGAACTAAATTTCTGGAGGCTGCAAGTGTTTCCCACAGGGAAAATATTACTGATTTTTTCTGTTCTCGGAATCCTTTTTTATTCTCCTGCCTACACATTTGCTGCTGCAGAGGATGGGCTGCCATGAGGACACCAATCCAATGTGGATCACACCTTTTGATGGTAAGGAGGTCAGCAAACAAAGATCTAGAAAACAAAGCTTTCCCTCTGGGGTTATGTATTGGCACCTTGTGGTTTCTCACCTCAGACTGCTCTGCATTTCCACCCCAGAGCAATGGCACATCTCTCTGCAAAGAGCTCCCAGCCCTGTGGATACCCTGGGTGAGAGCTGCCCAGCACATCCCTGTGGGACTTTGGCTGGGACACCTGCACTGCAGCTCCCTGTGTCCACCATTAGGGCAGACTGCAGAGCTGTGAACACCTTGCTTACCCAAGAGGTTATATTACAGGATGTAATATAATCTAAGTAAACAACCCGGCAGCCTCTCCAGAGCAACAGTTTTCAGTTTTTAAATAGAAAAACATGGCTTGGGAAGGGGTGCATCTGAATGTTGTCAAGAAGAGTTGCTCTTTACAGGCAGATTTTAATTTTTTAAAATAGGTAAGGTTTTGTTCAAACCTTCCATAAAATGTCACAGCTACAAAGTTGAACTTCGCCAAAGGCTATGAACAGTGTAAAACATTGTTTTGATTACTTGGTCAGCATAGAGATTTTATTTCCCATCAGAACACATTACTGTAGAGAATGTTGACCAAATGATCTCTCTCCTTGTTTGTGTCTCACCTAATTAAGCATTATAATTATAAACAGCTTCAGGCTGTCATGATTAGACTCCTGTTGATTTTACCACTGTTGTATCACACGACTCTCTGCTCCCTGTCCAGTCACACAGAGGCTGCACACAGGCTGTCCTTTAAAACTCCTGGCAACTGGGTAGCAGTGGAAGTTTTCAAAATCAGCATCAAACTGTGCACATTTAGAACTAATTTCTGATCAGTCTTATCTTTAAAGAACACCTAAACTTGGTACTCATCTGCTTTTTCTTGAGAGCAGAACTTATAGAAAACCAAAACATTTCTTTTTGAATGTTTGTATTTTTTCAAACTAAAGCAGCTCAAAGCAATTGCTTCCTGGTCAAATGTCATCTCTGCTATGATGTTAGTAAAAATATTTATCAAAATTAATATTCAATTTTTGGCACACATGTCCACTCTAATTGCATTTTCGTTTTCACTGCTCTAATTATCCCAGTGGCTTTAATATGAATCAGACATTGATACTGTGCATGGTCTCAGGAGATTTAAATTCCAGAAAGTGCCATGGTGGCTCTGAAATGGCCCAGTAGGTTTGGTTTGCAGAGCCCATCTCAAGCAGGGAGGTTCTTTCTCTGCAGTGACATGGTGACTAGGGCAGAGAGGAGACAATGAAAACTGCTCATGACCTACCAAAATGTAAAAAGCCAGCAAGGACAGGTCACACCATGGGGCTACAGCTGAGGCTGGTTGTAAAGCAGTTATACTGTGTTAATCTGAAGAGTAATGCACTGCATTTTCCTTTGACTTTGTATCATTTGAAACCCCTTTCCATGCACAGCTCTGGGCTCTCTGTGCCAGGCATCTCAAATTTATCCCTGCAATTCCTCCCTCTCCTTTCTCTTTCTGTATCGCTGTGCATCAATGACCATTTTTCAGTGCTTCCATTTCCTTGCTCATTTTTTGCCAGCTAGCACACTGGGGAAAAAAAACACAGAACAAAAACCCCAAAACCAGCAAACACTGGAGCGTAAGACACGAGGCAGTTTGAAATTATTCCCACAGCAGTAATTCCCAAACACACTCCAGCAAACGAATCAGGAATGCGCCAAACACACTCGGTTTTCCCTTCATGCCACATGAGCACATTGTGAAGGAGGTAAATATACTTGATTTTCTAGTAGTCTTTACTCAATACAATTCCATGTGTCTTGGGAGGACTCCCAGCAGAGAGGATGAGACACTACTGTAGAGGGGTGGTAAAAAGCAAGAGAATAACAACCTATCTTTCCTCTAATACAGTAGAATGCTACAGAAATACTTTGAGGATGTCTCAGCATAGATTGTTCAGAACACAGAGTTCTGAATTTTTTACAGAAAGAAGTCCTTTGGGAGAAGAGTTGGTAGGCAGAGTTTGAACTAACTCTAGATTCAAAAAAACTACCAAACCTGAAAATGGTGCTGTTTTTTCCTCCCCCATATCTGCTGACATCTCTTTATTCTTTCCACTGTCAGTGATTCCCAGCATGATGTTCAATAGGGAATATTTCTGTTCTAAACTTTAGATCCTTTCAAGATGCATGGCTCATGTGGCAAAGTCAGTGTAAACTCCCATTCTCTTAAAGATATACCATAAATTAATTGACTTCTCTCAGCCATTTACCTACAGAAATTCTTTGGTGTGCGTTTTTATAGCATACATAAAACTTTAATAATATCTTGACCAAATGTTGCTCTTTTTGTTTACTCCTGAAAGCACAGAATTCCCCAATAAATGAACAAATTCTGGCCTCCCAAAATGGTATTGCTTTTCAGAGTAGAGCAAATCTTCAGAAAAGCATATCCCTATCAATCCACAGAAGGAATCATCTGCCAGTCCCACTTGCAGATTTGAAAGCCAAACCCTTTGCCTCATTTCCTGACATCTAACCTGGCCAAAGGGGTAGCTTGCAAGGATTGCCAGTGAGCAAGGTGAAAACAGCACATCAGAAAAACAGTGATTTTGCCATGTGGTGGGAAAGAGCGGTATCTATAACCTTTAAATGATCAAACCATGAATAAAAATATATAGGTGCAAAGAGTACGTAAAAAATTCCTGATGGCATGACACATTCTTATAGGTATGGGTTAGAATGACAGCATTATTCCTAAGTGTCTGCATATCATTTGTATAACCATGGTACTGAGACTTCTACACATGCTACATATTTTATAGAAAAATGATTTTTTGGGAGTTAATTTTTTACTATGGAGTTTTGAATTTTATTTGTACTATTTTTCGTGCATTGTAGCCTGTAAAATAAATTCCTGCTGGACTATGATTCTTGTAGCACACATTTTGCAGAAATAAAAAAAGGAGAAAAAAATTCATATGTAATAAAACTTTAGAACCTTTTAAAAGTTATCTAATCTAGCTCTACCTTCCATAACAGTGTTATTGCAGTTTTTATGTCTGCGCTTTTGTGATCAGCCTGGGTTAGCAACAAGTAGGATTTTTTAAAAACTATTTTTTTCAAATCCTATTGGCTTTGTCTACTGGCAAAAATTCAGAGTTTTGTTGTTCCTTTACGTAGTCAGTATTTATTGAGGAAAAGAGCAACTTAACTTTATCCTGTTCCTGCAATATCTACATTTCTCTGGTGTGGAAGTAAGTTATGCCTAGAAGTTGGGACCCAGAGAACTCCTGAAATCTCAGCGCATTCTGATGCTGCCCTTAGTGCTTCACTGATCATCACCTGGCCCAAAATTCAGTTTAAATAATTTAAATTTAAATAATAAATGCATTAAGAGAAAGGAGAGAAGAAACTCAGTCCTCGAACGTTTTTTCACTTAAAAGGAACAATCAGAGCACAGGGGAAGTTTGAGAATTGTGCATCACAAGGCTCCCTGTAGTGCAGGTACTCCCAGTCCCAAAACAGCTGAGCAGATCCAAGAGCTGTGATTCACATGCAAGAACCAAACATTTTGAGAAAGGATGAGCCCATATTGAACACAATGCCATGAGCAAGGGCTAGTGCAGAACACACAGTTTTGTGGTGTACTGTCAGGATTCCAACCTCTGACACACACAATTGGAAAGCAAAAGGTATGAGAAGCTGATAAAAATATACATTGTCCAAAGTCAACATTCAAGGCTGAAATTGTGCTACTGAACCAAAAATAGATTAAAGATATAAACTAGACAGTGCAGGCTGAGTATCAAAGGGTTATCAGCAAAAATTAATTACAAATACTGCCATGACAACAAGATGAGAGAAGTTACTTTTCTAATTTAGGAGAATTTCATTTACTTCTGATCATGCTAGAGAACAGAATCCTTTACAACCATACAACCCAGAATTAAAAGGACATAAATACATACATACACATAAATAAATATATAAATAAAACCATTCAAACCATTTGTATAAACATAGAATAGCTACATGTAAATATAAACATATGCTCATGTAAGCCACTCCTTGCCACAGCCTCTCCTAAAAAGAGCTCATATCATCCCAACTCTCATGAGCTCAGATAATTTATGCAATAATTTTATGCAGTGGAATTCCCAGAGCAGAGCTCCCCACATGCACATGGAGCAATCCTTCTTCAAGTGCTGTAATATCCTTTGTGAGTCTCATCATTAAAAATACCCATATTGGGCTGGTTTCCCTTTATGGCAGCTCCCTGAAAGCACAGAAATCTGCGCTCTGAAGTTGATATCATCTCTCTGAAAACCAACATGGACATAAGGACTATTTGTGCCTGGAGCACATTATTGCTCATGTTAATATTTTATGTCTATTGACTCTCTTTGCAAATCGCACCAAGGAGTGTGCTCTCAGTATTGCTGCAGTTTGGTGGGATAAAAAGAACCATTCTGTGGGGGCTATTCTCTGTTTGTTTTACAGCAAGGGGTGGCAGGAATTGGATGCTGTACTTACTGCTCAGCGCTCCAGATGCCTCAGCTGTGAGTGGGCAGGAACAAGAGCTCACTGTCGCAGCAGGGAATCCCAGAAGCATCAGAGCTCCCCAGCAGCTGGCACGTTCAGAGCAAATGGATCACATCACAGCGCAACTCAACACCAAGGCAGTAAAAAGACAAAGTGGTTTAGATGAGACTGTTAATTTCAGCCTCACAAATCCTGCTTGTAAATATTGAATTGAAAGCGCAGTAAAATAGAATGCCCAAACTTTGATTAAGGAACGGAGTTGTTCAAATCAACTTAAAAGAAGTAAGTCAAGGGTGTTTTGATGCAAAAACATCGTGTGGAACTACAAACCAGACAGTTGGGCTGGAAGCATCTTTTTGCGCTTGCAAAGTGGAGTTTTAAAATACACTGCAAAAAATGGCTCTACACAGAGTCCAGGGATAAGCTGTGGAGCTCCTTGCTCCAGACAGAGATGGTAAAAGAAGAGACTGATATGCTCATGAGTGAAAAAATTGAAAAACAATACTAAACTTGGAGGTCACCTTTGGCTCAGGAAATCTCTCAGCAATAAATTGTTTACTGAGTGAGTATTACAGTAAAGTATTACTACAGATACGTTCTGCTCCTATGCCTTCCCCTAGATACACACTTCAAGCCACTTTGTACTTAGATCTGAGCCTATAAAGATTTTATGTTCTCATGAAAAATAACACAATCAGATTATAGATTTTATAGGTGAAAAATTTCAGTCAGCAAACAGTAAATTCTAACTGAAAATGTTTTCTAGAGGCAAGAGTATTCCAAGGGGAGATGTGACAACAGAAAAATAAAATCTCTTTCTAAAATTGATGTAAAAATTGAAATAATAATAAAAGCTGTCTCAAAGATTATTTACATTTCATCTTGGGATCAGTGGAGTCATAGTGCTCTTGAAAAATGCACCTATACCATATGTTGGTCTCCTAGTAGAAACAAGAAATAATTCAAAGTACCAAAATGAAGTTAGAGTGAAATCCAGGTGAATAATGTTTGCACATTTGACTGCAACTGCCAATTATGGGATGTGTTAGTGCTATGTTCTAGGCATTATTTGGGGACTTAACTCTATGTCCAATATGTACATTCACAATTCATACAACAAAAAAAATATATATCGAACCATCTATTTGGTGAATATTTCTAGACTTTTTCATGGCCTGCTTCTCAGTAGTTACATTGATGAGGCATTGCTGAGATTTTAGCAAATTTTAAAACAGCATTTTCTTGCTTCCATGTGAACAAGCAATGTAATAGTGCTCCACTAATGAAACACTGACAAGATCCAATTGTTTAAAAAAATACTGCAGTAATTTCCATATTTCATATTTAAAATCCCTTTTCCCACAGAACACAGAAGGCTTAGAACAGCTCGTGCCTTGGGCTTGTGTTCTGTTGTATTTCACACACTAGAAAAATGTCTGGTTAATGGTTTGGTAGAAGAATTCTGGCTGAGGCAAATTTCTCCATTGTTTACACTGCATATAAAAACTAGAGTAAGGAATTTCTTGTCCTTTCTTCTTACACTGTTTATTTACTTTCATGAAAACCTGAAAATAGTTATGTACTCTAACAGAGCAAATTGAAATATTATTATGTAACATAGTAAAATAAAATGTAAACAGATGCATTTTAATAATATACAATGAAGTATTCTATGGCTCATTAAACCATATTCATTACTAAGCTGGACCCACCGAAACAATTTTGTAGCTTTAACAATGTACCAGATGTCAGATGTTTGCTATGTCAGATGGTTTTATTCTTTAGCCACTAGGAATTTACAGTCAAGCTTGCCTCAATAAACACATAAATCTGGTAACATGTATCAAATTTGCGAGTATTAGTTAGAATTAAATTCTAGACAGTAGTCAGGCCCCATATAATTTTAAGCAGAATTTTTTCTAGATAAAGTTCCCAAGTGGAAAACCCTGGGGAGTGGGAATTTATTTTGGTCCAATCAAAACAATTTTTTTCAAATCACTCTTTCTACCTACAAACAAACCTTGTCACCTTGAATGAAGAAAAGGTTCAGTTGAAAAGCCCTCAACTGAAATTTTCTGCCACTTTTAAGAGATTTCTTCTTTCCGCCTCTCCCCATTCTTCCACTCCACAAATCAGAGGGGAAAAGACTCCAAACAACCAACCACAGACATTTATCTCTGAGTTACAGCAGCCACGAAGGACTGCTGGAACCCAAGCTAACAAGTCACAATAACTGCACCTATCGCAACTTCCATCAGCCCACTTCTGTGCTTTTTAAAAGAACTGGAAAGAACCTGATCCACAGGATCTCTTAGTGACAGAAAAGATCAGTTTGTCTTTGCCATTACTTACATCCAAGCTGTAGAACCAAATGACCACGTGCTGCTAATGAACACAATCACCACCCCTCAGAGGTGGATTCCAAGAGCTTTTGAAGCTGTCTGTACCAACAACTGACCACAGACAGTTCTAGTCTGTTATTTATGGCCACCCTAATGGTTTCAGGTTTTTTCCAGTCTCCACTGAGCAGAGCTGTGCCGTGCTCTCGTGTTATCAATCTTAATAAAAGCACTGGAGCTGATAACCTAGAACCTAAATGATTTAGTTTAGCTGCCAGATCTAATATTAGTCCCATTTTCCACTTGTAAAATTTGGATCTTGCAGCTAACAAGCCACTTTTAATCCAGCATTCTGAAATCTCCTGGCTCCACAAACTGAAAATGGTAACAGCTGCCTACAATGATGCTAACCTGAATCCAGCCACAACTGATTTCACTTCTACTTGAATTTTCTGCTTTCCAAGTTAAAATGCCATGTAGCTTTATGGGAGGTTTTATCAGCACAATATGGTTTAGAACTATCCCACTCATTTATGTTGTCTTTTAACTGATTTCAAAGGCATGGATGTATGCCAAGGAGCTAACATCCAATCACAGCTGCAAAACATCCCAGGCTATCAGAAGCATCTTTAAATAATAGTCTAAAAGTTATAGCAAAGAACTCAGTTGTACATCTGGAAATCAAGCATAGATCCAAACACAGGCACAACTACTACTCTGCCTTTACTCTCAGTTCAGTGTGGGCTGACTTGAGTTTTAATCACTATTTCAGGAAGACAGGGGTTTGGTAGTTTATTTTTTTAAGTACATACAGACAACTTCAAAATCTGCTCCTCTTACCAGACCTTTACATTTTTTAAATTAAACTAATTCCAAAGATTTCATAATTCCTCTCTTTATCATCACGACAAGGAATCTTTCTGAGCTCCAGCAGCCACAATAATTGGCAGCTGTCTGCACTGACCACTGGAAAATATTTTCTCCATCCATACACCTGCAAAAAGAAATTCCCAGAGCAG